>NC_136264.1:173354142-173559142 GCF_964187855.1 Myxine glutinosa
GAATGATGGCGTTTACCATTTGGGCGTGCACCTCGGTGATTCCCGACGCATTCAAAAAAACTGGGACGGATTAATTGAGAAAGTGCATTCCAAGCTACAAAAATGGAAAGGACTTCTTTGCAATCTATCCTACCATGGAAGAGCATTGGTGATTAATAACTTGGTCACTTCTACCCTGTGGCACAGGTTTATGGTCTTACAGCCACCAAAATGGCTCATCAAAACCATCCAGAAACATTTAATTGATTTTTTCTGGGGTGGTAAACACTGGCTCCGACCAGGCGTGCTCAGCCTTCCACGTAATGAGGGGGGTCAAGGGCTCGTTGATGTCAACAGCAGGCTCATGACTTTCCGCCTCCTTTTTGTGAAGAAGTTTCTTTACAGCCCCATGCATTGGGAGAGTTTAACCTTGTGTTTGCTAAAGCAAGCAGGTCGGCTGGGATATGGTCGCGAACTGTTTTTGCTTGATCTCCCAAAGATCGATGTCTCATCACTTCCGCTGTACATGCAGAGTGTGATCAAGGCCTGGCAAGCCTTGTCGTTGCGTCGTGAGGCCGGTTCCATTACCACCTCGACATTCCTCAACGAACCAATCTTCTACAACCACCTTTTCTCAGCCATTCCTTCTTCCAGGACTTTTGTCCAGTACTTTGTGGGGTCAGATCTTCTCTCTGTCCATAATTTGTTGGACTTTCAAAGAGAAAGATGGAAGTCTGCTCACGAAATTTCTGCCAGCTCTGGTTTCAGGTCCATTAGGATTATTGGCCAGATTTTTTTTGCTATCTCAAGAGCAGCAAATAATCTTGGAGTAGAGTTCAGGAGCCTGTTTGAGCCTGTGGGTTTGCTTGACCAATGCGCTTTCCCTGTTTTGCTTTTGAATTTTAATGGAAAATTTGTACCCCTTAGCTCCATTGAGAAAGGGGCATTGCATGAATGTTGTGTGCGCTTTATTTTTGCCGATTTTGTAAAAGGCCCTTTTGGAGTTCAGTGGAGAGAGCACCTGTCAGCTCCTTCACCTATTACTCCTGTGTGGCGCAGTCTATATGCACCCCCAATCTCCAAGCGTACGGGCGACCTGCAATGGAGACTTGCGCATTGGATTCTTCCTCATAACATTTTGTTGCACAAATTTTCAAATGACATTTCTGAAGTGTGCCCCTTTTGTGAAAGTCGTGAAACGCTTTATCATGCATATGTTGGGTGCAGAAGACTTGTTCCTTTGTTTAAGTTCTTGCATGCCAATATTTTGAAAATGGGGCTTCCGTTTTCTTTTGTTGAATTTATTTGTGGTTATCCTATTTCTGCTGTGCATAAGTCTGAAACTGCTTTAGCGAACTTTTTGGTTGCTGAAGGCAAAATGGCAATTTACAAAACAAGGAAAAAGAAGGTGGAAGGTGGTGAATTTTCTTTTTGTAATATTTTGTTGACCTTGAAAGTCCTGATTAGTTCTCGGATACAGCTTGAGTACCTGTATTGCAGCAAGTACGGAAAAGACCAAGAATTTTCTGATAGATGGTGTGTTAAAAATGTTATTTGTTCTGTGAGGAACGAAATGCTTAATTTTGCTTTTTGATGTATTCATAGCTCTTGCGTGAGCATGTCCTTTAAAATTGTTTGTGTTTTTTTCACAATTGTTTGTAAAATATTTTTGTACTTGCTGGTTTCGTTTAAATATCCTTTGCTCCTTTTTTGTGTAGTAATGATCCTTATGCAAATGTTTCTTTAAACTGGTTGCTCTGTTTACAACTACTATGTGAAAGGTTTTTTTATACTTTTATAATAAAAGAACACAAAAGTCTTCTCTCTCTCTCTCTCTCTCTCTCTCTCTCTTCTCTCTCTCTCTCTCTCTCTCTCTCTCTCTCTTCTCTCTTCTCTCTTCTCTCTTCTCTCTTCTCTCTTCTCTCTTCTCTCTCTTCTCTCTCTTCTCTCTCTTCTCTCTCTTCTCTCTCATCTCTCTCTTCTCTCTCTCTCTCTCTCTCTCTCTCTCTCTCTCTCTCTCTCTCTCTCTCTTCTCTCTCTTCTCTCTCTTCTCTCTCTTCTCTCTCCTCTCTCTCCTTTCTCTCTTCTCTCTTCTCTCTTCTCTCTTCTCTCTCTCTCTCTCTCTCTCTCTCTCTCTCTCTCTCTCTCTCTCTCTCTCTCTCTTTTCTCTTCTCTCTTCTCTCTCTCTCTTCTCTCTTCTCTCTTCTCTCTTCTCTCTCTTCTCTCTCTCTCTCTCTCTCTCTCTCTCTCTCTCTCTCTCTCTCTCTCTCTCTCTCTCTCTCTCTCATCTTCTCTCTCTTCTCTCTCTTCTCTCTCTTCTCTCTCCTCTCTCTCTTCTCTCTTCTCTCTTCTCTCTCTCTCTCTCTCTTTTCTCTTTTCTCTTCTCTCTTCTCTCTTCTCTCTCTCCTCTTCTCTCTTCTCTCTCTCTCCTCATATCCCTTGCTCTTCAATGAGCCTCAATCTTGTTGAGAAATTTAAAGTCAAAAGAAGCAGAAATATTTGCAATTTTGTCACAACGATTTTTGAATGTGAGCCCAAGTCCAGCTCACAGTGTCTGTGAGCCAGTGTCTGTCCAGCAATCCATAATCACTTCGGAGTTTTAGATCCAATTTAAACGGATCCTTACTTGACTATAAACCTATCAGCCTTCCTTCCTTCCCATCATAATCAATGTAATGGAATCCTTTGTGGAAGCCAATCTCAGATCTCTTCTCTTCTCGAACTCGCTAATTCCTAACAACCTGTTTGGCTATTGACCTGGCCATTTCACATTGTATATGTTCGTTCTTCCTCACACATCATTGGATATATGCCTAGAATCCAATCAAGAGGTTAGGCCCATCTCTCTGGATATATCTCGACCCTTTGGCACTTCCTGGCTTCCAGCCTTGATTCTGAAGTAGTCTTCCCTTGGTATTCAAGCGGTTGTCTGATTTCCTCTTTGAGCAGAAAGAGATGCTCCTTTCCCATGATCTTTTCCTTTAGGCCAGGGTTCATAAGTCAGTATATAGGACCTACATTATTTTTAATCTATGTCAATGATCTTTCTAATTGCCTTGAAAAGCAACATTAACATTATACTGATAACTCCACGTTTGTCATCAGATCTGGACAAGATAATCTTTGGGCAACCTAATTGGAATGTAACATTTAACACCGGCAAGACACATACTCTGCACTTTCTCTCCACAAGACTCAGCTAACCTGTATAATAGAAACTATAACCTTTGATAGAGGATCACATGAAGAAACTACATCAAAGGCTATTCACTGTCTAGTTATTCTGCATTGTGCTAATGCATTCCTGAGCCTACCGAGTTCAATCACTATGTACATTGTACAAGGCAGTCATCCACAGCTCCAGGGATATTTTTTATATACAACGGCAAGTCTCGTAGAAAAGCTAGAACACAGAATGGATCAGGACACAACAGAAGAAAAGGAACATCAGAAAGAGAGGGGGAAACACAAACAGCAGGGTTGAGGAGCAAAATAGACAGACGGACAAACTAGGGATGGCGGTAGAATTCAGGGTTGGGAGGATGCAGGATTGCAGGATGTGGACAGGATGTGGACAGGATGGATACTGATCGAGGAAGTTCTCAGGAAGAAAAACAGGGAAAAGCAAAAGAAGGAGGGCAGTGGGGTGGGTGCATAATGGTGGTTGGCTCCCTACTCTGCTTAGTGCTCCTGCTTCCCACCCTGTTCTCTTGCGGCAGTCGCAAACGAGGCATTCCGCAACATTAAAATCTCATGAGAGAAGGGTCATTCTCCAAATCAAGGCTCAATAAAGCAGGATTGGCATGATATTCAGACCATAATTATGGCTGCAAGTCAGGTGGTCTGTTCTTATTTTTTCTGTTGAGTCCCATTTCAACTTTATTTCATTGACGGAACTGGATAAGGATCTGGAGAGGGAGTACTTCCCGGTGGCACATTGCTGGTTTGGTAAACCACTTAGGTTCTGTAATGATATATTTGCACACAAAGAAATGAGCCAATCATTTTGATGCACACCATCATTTGTGGAACTTTATTAAACACTTTTTGACTTAATTGGAATTTGAACATCTCGTGAGATCACGGCGGAGTCACGTCTTTTCGAAGCTGTTCCATGCGCTCACGCTTTCGAAGCTAAGTGATCTTTCTCATTGTGTTTTTGTGGAGACTGTATCTATCTTTCGGTGTATGTACCTATAGCGTATCTTTGGAAAATTTTCGGTGCTAATTTTTCGTACATGTATACACAATCGTCGGTTTATGCGTATCGAGTATTCTGCGGCCTAGAACTCGTAGGCTTAGGCTACCGTACCGTCTCCGACTTGTGGTTTTGTTTTTCTCTCAGCGATTCGTCGAATGCGCTGCAATTATTTTCGTTCTCTGTTTCGTCCAGTCGTTCACCCCATACCTCCTTGTTTAATAACTCTACTCATAAAAAATATAAAAAATAATAATATTTCCTTCCCAGGTCTTATTCGTTTATTTGTTGTTCTTATTTGTTCGTTCGTTCGCGATCACGCGATCACGTGGTTAGAAATGTATAATCTCCCTGAACAACTATTTTCTCTCATATATTATAACACCCTTTTCTTCTTTCCTACAAAAGGATGCTTTCGTCTTGCTCACCAAATCTATTCATTCCAAAAAATATATATAATACCATCTCTTACAGTTCCTCCTTTCTACATTCCCTAAACTATCCAGAACTCCACCCCTCCTTCAGTGTCCTCAAACGTATTTTTGACTCGAAGGTCTCAAACTCATTTGCAAAAAATGTTCGTTTCCCATGAATCGTACACTTTTCAAAATCCAATCTCACCCTCCCCTCCAAATCCTCCCATCACCCATCCCTTTCAATCTCCCCCTTGCCCCTTCCCTCCCCTCCCTCCTAAACTCCCCCCACACCCCTCCCTCCAGACTCTCCCTCGCTCCTCCCTCCTAGACTCCCCTCTCACCCCTCCTCCTCAAAGCATCCTCCCGGCTTCTTCCCCCTTCCAACTTTCACCTTCATCTCCCCCAACCTTCTGCCTCGCTCTTCCCCCTCCTCAAATAACACCTCACTGTGCCTCACCCAATCTCCATCAAACCTTTTGTCCGCCCCATTCTTCCCTTTCTCCAAGCTATTCTGAAATCTCTGAAATCTCTGACACACCTTCAACAGCTCTCCCTACCTCTTCCTCCTCTCCACATCTTACCCTACCCCCTCCCCCCCCTGTTCTGGACCCGATGCTCCCCCCTTCCTCTTCATTAACGGTATGGACCTCAAACATCCGGGGCCTTCGCTCAAACCTGACTGATCTCTCCATACAGGTTGCTTCTGACAAACCAGATGTGATCTGCTTAACAGAAACTTTCCTCCTTCATGATGTCTCTGATGCCTTGGTATCTCTCCCAGGTTACTCCCTCCTCCGGTATGATAGACCTGAGCCTCGTCCTGGAGGTGGGGTTGCTATCTTTATAAAAAAACTCTCTTCCTCACTCGCCCTCCACTGCCCTCTCTCCACCTCACCCCAGGAATACCTTTGGCTACGGCTTCCCCTTCGCTCCCACCTTTTGTTCATATGTGTGTTGTACCGTCCACCAAACAGCGATGACTCCATCTCCTCTCGCTGTCTGATAATATGGACCAACTTCTATCTACCCATCCCAACTCTCTCTTCCTCATATGTCGTGATTTCAATTGTCAACATGCCAGTTGGCTGTGTGTGGGTACCCCTCTCACCAGCCATGGCTCTTCAGCAAAGGACTTCTGCGACTCACTGGGACTGACACAATCTGTCAATTTCCCGACCCGGATCTCAGTCAACGGAGCATCTTCTCTTCTGGATTTGGTTTTGACAAACTTCCCTGAAAATGTCTGCTGCTCTTCTTCTGCTCCAATCGGCTCATCTATCATGTGCTTGTCAAAGTGGACATCTCTCTGACCATTCTCAGAGAGCCTCCTCAGCGTCAACGAGTCTGGCATTTCACTCAGGCCAACTGGCACGGTCTTCAAGCAGCCATCAATCATCTGGACTGGTCTCCCATCTCTACCGCCTCTGACATCAACTCATCCTGGGAATTCTTTTAAAGTAAATTGCTCTCTCTCATGCACAGATTTATCCCATCTCGTCTTCAGTTGTCATACCCTTCCTCCCGTCCATGGTACATGGAATCTTGTGGTGAGGCTGTTGCACTGAAACAACTTGCTTTCGTCTCCTGAAAGCAAATCCAACAGAAGGAAATCTCATTTCCTTTCACAAAGCCCGAAACAAGTGTGTGTCCACCCTCAGGAGAGCCAGGAAACAATATCTCACCGTTCTAGACCGAACTCTCTTATCTGTCTCCCTCTTCCAAATCCTGGTGGCGTCTGGTCAAATCTGTTTCTGGTGTTTGTTCCCCCTCCGTCCCCTCCCTCACCTCAAACGGCTTAAAGGCTGACTCCGCACGTGAAAAGCTGAATGCCTCAACTCTGTGTTTGCCTCTAAATCTTGTGTCCCAAACCCATCCCTCTCTGTACCCACAGTACCCAGTCGTACCAGCTGCTCCTGGACTCTGTGTCCTTTCCTCCTGACAAGGTGGAAAAGTTCCTGTCAACCCTCGACTCTGATTCTGCAACTGGTCCTGACGGCATCAGCCCACGGGTCCTAAAATCATGTTCTTCCGCTCTTTCACTCCCTCTTTCTGTTCTCTTCACCCTCTCTTTTGCTCAAGGTCATCTGCCATATGCTTGGAAATCAGCCAACATCACCGCTTTGCACAAAAAAGGTGCAAAAACAGATCCCAGCAACTACAGACCAATCAGTCTTCTCCCAATTATCAGCAAAGTCATGGAATCCATCATTGCTTCAGATATGAAATCTTTCCTCCTCTCCAATGGCTTGATCTCTGATTATCAATTTGTTTCAGACCTGGTCACTCGACTCTGGACATGCTGCCTTCTGCTTTCTCAACAATGGATGGAGGTCCTCAACGCCAAACAGGAAATAGAGCTGTCTCCTTGACATTTCACGTGCCTTCGATACGGTCTGGCACCCTGCTCTGCTCACCAAACCCTCCTCCTTTGGTATCCATGGAAATCTCCACGCATGGCTGGTGGACTTCCTCTCTGGTCGTAGTCAACGTGTGGCCCTGAATGGGTTTCTCTCATCTCCTCTTCCTGTTCAGGCTGGAGTTCCCCAAGTAGTGTTCTGGGCCCTGTGCTTTTTCTTGTCTTCATCAATGATCTCTCCAACCCTGGTGTTGGCTAGCGGCTAGGGTGCCAGCTTAGGATCCTAGGATCCTGGGTTCGAATCCCGGTCGATCGCTGAATTAACGCCAGGGGGGTTGACTCAGCCTGTCATCCTTCCGAGGTCGGCTAATTGAGGACCAGTTCACTGGTAATTCCCTGTTGTCGTTAAAGGCGGCAAAAAGGGTTGGCGTCAGGAAGGGCATCCGGCCGTAAACATTGCTTCAAAAAGGGACCGAAAAACAACAACAACCACGGTTCCCGAAAAAAGCCAACCCCTGCTTGCGGGGAAAAATGGCCTCTAAAGGTGGTTAAATCAATGATCTTTCTGACTCTCTTGAAAATCCTCTCTATCTCTTTGCTGACGACTCTACTCTCTGTCGCTCCATTCCTCATCCCTCAGATCGGCAGTCTGCAGCCTCCTCACTCTCTGCAGACCTGGACAAAATCACAGACTGGGCAAACAAATGGAACATGTCTTTTAATCCTGATAAATCTCACACTCTTACGATGTCTCTCCGAAAAGACCGACTGGAAAACCCTCCCATCCACTTTCTGAATAATCCTCTCCAAGAAGTTCTGTCACTCAAGCTTTTGGGTCTCACTATTTGCCATGATCTTTCCTGGGAAAACCACATTTCAAATCTGGCCTCCAAAGCCAGTCCTCCATCGGGCATCTGGGCATCCTCCGTCGTGCGAAGTCCTTCCTTGGCACACCTGAGCTCCTCACCACATACAAGGCTTTCATCCGCAGCTCTATGGAATACTGCTCTCCCCTCTGGTCTGGTGCTCCTGCCTCACACCTAGCCCGTCTTCACGCTGTTGAAACCAAAGCGTTCAGAATCATTGAAATCTCCCACGATGAAGCTAACTCCAAGGGCCTTTCACTCACTCACCGCAGGCAGGTTGGTGGTCTTTCCGTCTTCTACCGACTCCTCTCTGGCCTTGCCCCCCCAGCCCTCTCTGGGCTCTGTCCCCCAAATATTCCTACAGGTCGCACAAGATCTGCCTGCAACCCTCTTATGGTTAAACTGCCAAAATCAAGACTTTCTGCTCACCTTGACTCCTTTATTCCTCTTTTCTCCCGCCTCTGGAACAAACTCCCTCACTCTCTTCCATCCCACTCCACCCTCCAGGTCTTCAAAACAGCTGTTCACCACCATCTCTTATCCTCCCCCATCCAAAACCTTGATCTTTTCTACCCCTGCTAATTTCGGTCCCCTTGTGTTTTATACCTCTCCCCCCCCCCCCCCCCCCCTTCCCCTTCCCACGCCTCCTGCCCCCAAGCCCTCTCCCTCCCACACTTCTCCCTGCTCTCAAATGTTGTGGTTGTGTGCTTCCCCTTCTCTCCCCATCTTGTCCTCCGCTCCCTCTTTTTGTATATTTTGTTTGTCTGGTTGATTTGTTTGTGAAATAAATGTTAGCTCTTTCACGAGCCTCGATTCAGTATACAAACAAACAAAACAAAACAAAAAATGCAGATAAAGGGCATTTGTTCTTTCTTACCTTATATATCCACAATCCTGGCACTCGCACCTCCTGAAGGGCACTGCTAAATTTACACAGCTAAAGCCAAACATGGACCATCTCACACTTCTGGTATATAAACCCTATTTTAAATATGAAGCCACTGATTTAAGAAAATTAGTAGTTGGTTTTAATGTTTTATCCAAGATATACAAACTTAAAACTGCATATTTAACACTCTTGAATGTATACACATCCTATTTGATGTGTTTGTAGGGCTTTCATGACTAAATTGACCCAACTATTTAAATTACAATAGTGTTGTTGTCCAGTCAACACTGGCCCGTTGGTTGGCCCGTTGGTTGGCCCGTTGGTTGGCCCGTTGGTTCATTGGACCAAATTTTAATTGGTTTTCATCGCATTGTAGCATACCTGCCTGCTGTACTTCTTGAGCATTACCTTACCTTTCACCAAGCCCAGATGTGCTGGGGTTAGTGCGGGGGATTATATGGTAGTTATTATTATTGCCTAATAATGCTACTATTATTATTGTTCTTAATTATATTAGTATAATTGCTTTGTATAATATTTGTAAATATCAATATTATTATATTAATATGTTATTATTATTATTATTAATTTTATATTATATTATTATATATTATTATATCAATGTGTTATTAATATTATTATATATTACTTGGCAGAACTTTTAGTGTAGCCCATAGGGCATAGGGCAAAGCCATCTAGAACAGTTTGTCCGTCCGTCTGTATGTATGTATGTATGTATGTATGTATGTATGTATGTCCATTCGAACGTATACCAATCAGAGCTGAGGATCTGGTCACATGACAGGGTGATGTGATTACGTCTGATGACATTACGGCGGTGCGGCGCTGACTCTCCACCCTCCGGCATTTTGATTCCAATTTCGTTCAGGCCGTACATATCGTCGAACCTGTCATATATCACAATCTCCATGCTCTACCTTTTACGTTTTTCATTCAGTGTGAAACACAAACAAACCGATTGTTAAAATGACCATCAAATATCGAAAGCATCGGCGTTACCTATCTTGCAACAATACAGTATGTATAGACCTTAGGCTTTGGAATTTATGCCGACACTTCAGACCACTTCAGACAAATTAAGCACAGGTTTCTTAATACAGTAGTGTATCGTTTCAGTATTATCGTTTTCGTAATAGTAATCATAATAATATAGTAAATATGACCATAACACTTTAATCCCAATGTCATGAATAGAAATTAATGGATTGAAGCGGTGTATGGTTCTTGATTCCATGATAAGTGGTGTATGGACTAATAACCGCGGAAGTGAGGAATTCGCCTCGGTTTTTTGATAGCATGTCATTAACCCAACCCTTGTGGGGTATATAGATTACAGTAGATCTTCCCTCAGTTCTGTAAGTAAAACTTACCTCATGGATGTCGGGATTCCTCCAAGTTTCTTTGTTTAATGTTATAAGCAGCATTAGCGACTTTGAAAAAAGGTAATCATTTGTGTTTGTGGTTTATAATATTTTACAAGCCCGGCTACCGCTGTTTAACTTCTGGTCTTCTTTTTAAAAACAAGTATGTTGATCACTCCGGTTTGTGTGTTTGTCTGTCTGCTGACTTATACTTGCCTGCAGGTCACAATTTTAAACAGATCTTCATGAAACTTCACCAAATGATAGAGTTTATGGTCCGACAAAATCCTATATATTTTTAAGGTCAAAGGGGCAACATAGGCCAAAGGTCAACCACTTTTCTCAAATTACTAAAATCCTCAATTTTCATCTGATTGACTTTAAATTTTAATAGGTTTTACATATCAGCTAACTGAATAGGATTTGCATATTAACTAACTGAATTCAACCACCAACTATATTTGAGGTCAACATAGGTCACAAGGTCAACATAGGCTAAAGGTCAACACTTTTCTTCAATATTCTAAAATCAATTTTTAATCGATTGACTTGAGATTTGAATATGATTTTCAAATCATCAAACTGAATTCAATCACCAACTATTTTTGAGATCAACATAGGTCACAAGGTCAACATAGGCCAAAGGTCAACCACTGTTTTCAAATTTCTAAAATCCTCAATTTACATCCGATTGACTTGAAATTGGAATAGAATTTTCATATCGGAGAACTGAATTCAACCACCAACTATTTTTGAGATCAACATAGGTCATAAGGTCAACATAGGCCAAAGGTCAACCACCATTTTCAAATTTTTAAAATCCTCAATTTACATCCGATTGACTTGAAATTGGAATAGAATTTTCATATCAGAGAACTGAATTCAACCACCAACTATTTTTGAGATCAACAGAGGCCAAAAGGTCAACATAGGACAAATTTCTAAAATTGTCAATTTTCATCCGATTAACTCAAAATTTGAAGATGATTTGAATATCTAGTCACTGAATTCCACCCCCAAGTATTTTTGAGGGCAACATAGGCCAGATTTCTAAAATCCTCAATTTTCATCCGATTGACTTGAAATTTGAATAGGATTTTTATATCAGCTTACTGAATTCAATCTATATAATAATACCGTAAGGACTCGACTTTGTTATCCCTTTTACGCCGCACCCAGTGACCCGATGCCCACGGCACTAATGGATTTACGATCTATGAACCGCGCTCTTTGTTTATCACATACAGCCATACTCGAAAAATCTGAATTAGCCGACGTTGGGGCCCAAAAGCATCCGATTAACTGCCGATACGACGCCATCTTACGACGCCATCGTATTGGCGTCTGCTGGGCGAAGGCAAAGCGAGCCGTCCGCTGATTGGACAGTCAAGTGGTGTGAACATGGGTGGTGTGAACCAAATGGTCTTTTTATTCCCTTGAACATTTTAAATTAGGATATATAAGGAAACGTCTTCATCGTCATTTTAATAAAGTTAAATGGAGTGACGTTGCGATACTCGGGGTGCGTTGCATAAATCCTCGTAACTCAGAGAGGTGTAGCAGGTGGCGAGACGTAAGGAAGCTTAAAGAAAACGAGCTGAAACAGACGAACGATATGTCAATCCCTTTCTACACCGAACGGCAATAAAAGTATGAGAGCGGGAAGGCATGGCCTGAGCACTTCAAGCAGAGAGGAATGATTGGACTTAACTTAAAGAGAAAAAATTGGAGCTTAACGGAAGAAGAAGATCCCATGAGCGCTCCCCTATGCCATCCATAATGGTACACTCTATCCATACACCACATCCTCCCTTCCGTGGATGTTCCACGGGTTTCACGTCTTTATCGTCATTTTAATAAAGTTAAATGGAGTGACGTTGCGATACTCGGGGTGCGTTGCATAAATCCTCGTAACTCAGAGAGGTGTAGCAGGTGGCGAGACGTAAGGAAGCTTAAAGATAACGAGCTGAAAACAGACGAACGATATGTCAATCTTTTTCTACACCGAACGGAAATAAAAGTATGAGAGCGGGAAGGCATGGCCTGAGCACCAAGCAGAGAGGACTGATTGGACTTAACTTAAAGAGAAAAAATTGGAGATTAACAGAAGAAGAAGATCCCATGAGCGCTCCCCTATGTCATCCATAATGGTACACTCTATCCATACACCACATCCTCCCTTCCGTGGATGTTCTACGGGTTTCACGTCTTTATCGTCATTTTAATAAAGTTAAATGGAGTGACGTTGCAATACTCGGGGTGCGTTGCATAAATCCTCGTAACTCAGAGAGGTGTAGCAGGTGGCGAGACGTAAGGAAGCTTAAAGATAACGAGCTGAAAACAGACGAACGATATGTCAATCTTTTTCTACACCGAACGGAAATAAAAGTATGAGAGCGGGAAGGCATGGCCTGAGCACCAAGCAGAGAGGACTGATTGGACTTAACTTAAAGAGAAAAAATTGGAGATTAACGGAAGAAGAAGATCCCATGAGCGCTCCCCTATGCCATCCATAATGGTACACTCTATCCATACACCACATCCTCCCTTCCGTGGATGTTCCACGGGTTTCGGCTAGTCACCAACTATTTTTGAAATCAAAGTAGGCAAAAAGGTCGACATAGGCCGAATTTCTAAAATTGTCAATTTTCATCTGATTAACTTAATGTGAAGACGATATCCATATCAGGTCACTGAATTAAATCTCCAATTATTTGTGAGGTCAAAAGGATGCTTTACCAAGTGCCATTCTACTTTGTTCTCTTTTGCCAAGTGTCGCTCTATGAGTGATTTTTCACTCATATTGTCTGTTTGTCTGCTGTCTGATTGTTTGTCTGACTGTTTGTCTGTCTGTTTGTCTGCTTTCCCTAGTCCGCTTTTAGAATAAATATGCTTTTCTCTGCAACCGTTGGTCCAATTGACATGAAATTTTCACAATCGGTGCACCTCCTCCTGTAGACGTTTTTAATGATAATTATCATTATATAATTAATTATAATTATGTCATACGTCATGTCGTATGGGCGCCATCTTGGTAAAACTGAAAAACTTTGCACCTCTATTTCTCCGGATTAAGCGCTGCATAGGAAAAATGAAAAATGTCTCATTGTAAAGAACTATCCATGGAGAATAACCCATGTGAATGATGATGTCATAGGTGCCCCCATTATGACGCATAATTCAACAAGTACAAAACGTCATCCGATCAAGATGAAATTTATTGAGCGTCATCTCGGGATAAATTGGTGGCGGAAAAAAAATAAGGACGTCATCAGTCACGTGGTTTGATCGCCATATTTGTTTTAACAAAAATTCATTTTTTAACAAACACAAACATTTTAACAATGTTTTAACAAAAAAAGAACACCCCATAAAATACACCTCACAAGCACATCCTGGCGAGGGTATGCAATCTCTGATTGCTCTTTCTTGTTTATTTTGTAATTACAATGACATGCCATTGAAGGACTTGCTCTACATACACCTCAAACCCGTGTGCGTTTAAAACATGGGAATTCTCCCGGATTCTTTTAGATAATCAGCCTCATAAACTTAGGATGTCATGCCGATCTTTTTGGTGTTGCAAATTCCTCTTCAGAAAGCTCCAGTAGAACTCCACGAAAACATGCCTCACACACACACACAGACAACTCGTCTATTTATAGTAGATTCTGGAATCAGGTGGCAGAGTACCAAAGTTTACATTTATTTTTTATTTACTCAGCCATAACTTATCCGAAGTAATCATCAAGTTTGCACATTTTGTTTGAGAATACTCTTTCTCTTTTTGTTTCTACCTTGCAGTGTTTTGTGCAGCATGCCAAAGAGCAACACGCAAAACTGGCACTCATGCACGAGAGCATGGAGAAGCAGTACGATGAGCTTGGAGAGTACTTTGTCTTCGACCCGAAGAAGATTCAAGTTGAAGAGTTTTTTGGAGACCTCAGTGCCTTCCACTGCATGTTCCTGGTAAGCTTGTAATTTCCTTCTGACTCGTCATAGGTTTCATAAAACCTCATACATCTTGTACCACAGAAGGGCTTAATAATTTGAATTGCTCTGGGAATATGTGCCATGAGATAGTGCAGCTTATGATCTCTTGGAAAATTTAGATTTTAGAAGCCAAGTTCCTTCCTGGGAAATTTATGCAAACACAGCAATTGGTGCCAGATTCCTTGGACATCAGTCAATGTACTACACATGTTTCGGTGAATTATGTGTGTTAATAGGAGGGAAAATAACAACTCAGTCAAATCACCTTTGGTCGTTGAAGTTTAGTACAGGGCGAAAACGATCTATATTGTCACTTTTGTGGTTGTGAAAGTAGTTGGCAGACACTTTGCATGATTAAAAAGGGTGCCAGGCAATCCAGTGTGCGGAGCTGTAAATTTCCCAAAACGCAAGCAGCCAAGATTTATGGTCATTATGACTACTAGGGCATTGCCCGTACTATATCTATATCTAAAATTATATCCCCCCCCTCTATTTACATGAAATGGTTTGGTCCAAAGCGAACGGCTTGCGAGTACGGTGACAATCCCCCCCCTCTATTTACATGCAATGGTTTGGTCCAAAGCGAACGGCTTCCGGAGTTTGGTAAAGAAATCGCCATCGCGTGCACAAACGCGCAGGAAAGCGAATGAATCGCAAATTCGGTTTTATTAGTTTTAAAACATAGTTTAACGCCAACATAGTTTGCAAACGTGAAATAAATGAATACGCTCTCAAATGTGCCATCCGAGGCAGAGTGTGTCCTCCACGTTCGGCACACGCGATCGTTCGCTGCTCTCTGATTGGTTGAATCGTTTTTTGGACATAGCTCGGTAAGTAATTGTCCGATTAATATGAAACCTTGAAAAGGCACATCCTCGGGTCCCCAGCAATATACCTGGCAAGTTAAAAGTATATCGGACCCGTGGTTGTCGAGAAACAGCGGTCACAGACAAACGTACAGACGTACAAACGTACAGACGTACAGAGATTACTGGAATTATAGATAGATGGTCTCACGAAAACGGGTCTTGCACAATCACATTTGCAGCAACCATGATGCCTCGTGCTGCCTCGTTATCCTTCATCACTCGTATGGTATGTTTTAATGTAAACTAAGTGGACACTTTGTGCACAATATTGTGCCATCAAATGATTCGCATATGTCATTAAGTAGACCTCAACATCCAGTAAAAAATGTTTGAGATTTTAACTTTCTTCTTAACACATCTGTGGGGAGGAGGAAACTTCTCCTTCGGAAATGCCCCACTGAGTGTGGTGAGAAAAGCGATGCCATTGTTGTGACGTCGCCAGTCCCCAGAGTTGACTAAAATGGCAGGAATATTGCATTTACCCAGTGTGCCGGCGATAACATGGCCACAGCGATGACACTTTGCCCAAGCTCAGTGGCTGTGTTTGTTCTGTCATCAGTCATTGTGTGTGTGTGTGTGTGTGTGTGTGTGTGTGTGTGTGTGTGTGTGTGTGTGTGTGTGTGTGTGTGTGTGTGTGTGTGTGTGTGTGTGTGTGTGTGTGTGTGTGTGTGTGTGTGTGTGTGTGTGTGTGTGTGTGTGTGTGTGTGTGTGTGTGTTTCCCTATTTCCCTATGAGCTTTAGATTACCTAACACGTAAAATAAAAACTTTGAAGAGTTTGTTTGTTTTCACTTTTAGTTTGTCCTTACAAAGAAAGGTGGAGTAATGGAGGTGAGGTGCTTGTTCGGATTTAAGTTCAGAGACTTTCATTTAGAAGTCACTGTGAAGAGCATCTGTAGAGTGGAAAGATTTGGTCGGAGAAAGAAAAAAATTCACAAAATATATATTTGCTTGGTAGTTGATGGGAGTCAGGTGATAGAAGGGGCATGTATGGGGCATATTGGAAAGCATTTGGTGCAATCATATCAAATTCTTCCGTTTTGCATACCCAATAAATCAATGGCTCATACCCCTCCCCTTTCAACCCCAAACTCTGCCTTTCTTTCCTTTTCACAGATTTTTCTTTCTTGAATTACTTTCCTCTGCCCACACTCTTCCCCACTCTTTGCATCTATAAATCTAAATGCCCACAAACCATTTGGTATTCCAATGAAATATTTGGAAACTTTGATTGTTATTTTGGAAAATTTGAAGATATCCCATTTAAGGAAGAAATACTTGTTTAGGATAAACCAAATTAATTATTTAATATCCTTGTAACATCAGGCTATGAGGAGCTTAAAGTTTCATGCATAGGTGAGTAATATTAAAGAAAATGACATATTTGCCTCGAGAAACCAACTTTATATATATTTAGCATTTTAATAAAATCTCGCATGCCTAATTTATTATTGAGCTCCAGGATGGGAGCTGTAACAGCTACCTGAAAGTTTAATGTCGTATTTTTAAAAAAAATTCACCGAAGTTATATTCAACCAAAGTCACCTATCACATCCTTCAACTCGATCACCACCATATTCAATTAGGCTGTGCTTTTCACTCTCTTTACCTCATAGTGCTTTGTTTTCAGTAATTAGATGCCAACAAGAATGCCACTGAAAATGTCAGGAGACTGAGTACAAGGCTTTTGCACATGCCAAGGGTTTCTTCTCTGTAATGACTTTCCTGAGTATGATCTACTCAAACTTCATTCCTACGCGTGTTTGAAGTAGTGGAGTTTGAATTAGTGATCTGCAGGTAAAATGCAAAATAATTGTTCAGTTGAAATCGTGCTTTCTCTTTTGAGTAGCCTGCAGTTGTATTTGAATATATCTGACGAGGATTTTTTTTTATTTTTTTATTTTTGGTATACTGAATCGAGGCTCGTGAAAGAGCTAACATTTATTCCACAAACAAATCAACCAGACAAACAAAATATATAAAAAGAGGGAGCGGAAGACAAGATGGGGAGAGGAGGGGAAGCACACAAACACAACACCTGAGAGCAGGGAGAAGCACGGGAGGGAGAGGGCCTGGGAGGAGGATCTCGCATAGGAGATCACGTTAAGCATACACAATGGGAATCTTTGTCGGCAGTATCGCAGACTTTCTATATCGTTTCTGCAAATTGAAGTGAGTCAACAAATTTCAAGTGGAAAGAATATTGATCCTTGAGATATTGCATCTGCATTTGGGAGGTGAATTTACAAATATATATTGTTCTACACACGTTGTACATTACAAGTGTCTGCTCTTAACTGCTTTAATCCTCCCAATTAGTTCTGCCTTCTTGTGGGGAAATAATTTGGTCCACATCTTTGAAAGATCGGCTGGCTTGGCAAGATGTTTGACTGAAGGTGGCAGGAACTTTGAATTTACCGTTTGCCAGCAATTACTACTTCCATTTTGTGAAATATGCCTTGGGATATTTTACATTGAAATCTCACATTCTCATTCAGTCTCCAGAAGGATATCGTCAAACAAACTAACCAAACTATTTCCAGCACTTGGCTGGAAATAACTTGGAAATAACCAAATAACTTGGAATAATATTGTTTGATTCGTAAATATCAACTCTTCTTCATTTATATACATATAAAACCGAAAAACACAGTCCGTGAAGCCGTACATCTATCCGTCCATCCGTCTGTCTGTCCGACCGGGAGGCCGTGAACCTGTGTGATTATATGTCTATTACCTACGTACTGTGAACGCCGGTTGCATCCTGTCTATTGGTTATGTACGTCTATTATTCACGTACTGTTGGACTATACCTTTTCACCCTTTGGACTGCTGAGACCCCCTTAGGCCTTTGAATGCCCTTTAAGACCCTTAAGACCACCAAGACCACGAAAGTCCATGAAGACCCAAACGACCCCGAAGACCCAAAAGTCCCCGAAGACACAAAAGCCCAAAAATACCCGAAGACCCATTAGACCCATTAGACCTCAAGATCCTGAAGACCCCCAATAACTTTGACACTTTCAATACTTTAGACACCTTGAGATCCCTTCACCCTTCCAACCACCCCACCCCTTAAGTCACTTTCGACCCCTTAGACCTTAACACCATTTAGATCCCTTACACCCTTCAGACCGATTAGACAGCTTGGACCCTTGACCATTGAGAGCTTTACACCAATTCGACCTTTTTGTCCCCCGTTGCTCAGTGGAGCGAAAGGGGGACTATGGCTTTCCCCTCCGTCCGTCCGTCCGTCCGTGCGTGCGGGCGTGCGTGCGTGTGTGCGTGCGTGCGGCGTGCAGGCATGCGTGCATGCGTAAGCGAAGGACCGCATTCGAATTTGGTGTGTGGGTGCAACCCACGTCAAAATCCAAGATGGCCGCCGTCATGTATGTCTGATGCCATGTATGTCTGAACCTTGTAACCTGCATATCTTGAAAAATAAGCGAAGTACCAACTTCTAATCTGGTATGTGGGTGTATCTAGGCATAAGTAAGAACGCTATTGAAAATTGGGTCGCCACGTCAAAATCCAAGATGGCCGCCACGATGTATGTCCGACACTTGTGAGATGAATATCTTGAAAAATAAGCGAAGTACCAACTTCTAATTTGGTGTGTGGGTGTATCTCGCCATAAGGAAGAAGCCTATTGAAAATTGGGTCGCCACGTCAAAATCTAAGATGGCCGCCACCATATATATGTCTGACCCTTGTGAGATGAATATCTTGAAAAATAAGCGAAGTACCAACTTCTAATTTGGTGTGTGGGTGTGTCTCGCCATAAGGAAGAACGCTATTGAAAATTGGGTTGCCACGTCAAAATCCAAGATGGCCGCCACCATATATATGTCTGAACCTTGTGAGCGAAATATCTCGAAAAATAAGCGAAGTACCAACTTCTAATCTGGTGTGTGGGTGTATCTAGGCACACGGAAGAACGCTGTTTAAAATTGGGTCGCCACGTCAAAATCCAAGATGGCCGCCGCCATGTATGTCTGAATCTTGTGGGAAGAATATCTTGAAAGATAAGCGAAGTACCAACTTCTAATTTGGTGTGTGGGTGTATCTCGGCATAAGGAAGACCGCCATTGTAAAGTGGGTCGCCACGTCAAAATCCAGGACGGCCGCCACCATATACAAACTTGGCATTTAATATGGAATATTTTTTTTGTGGGGGTCAACTTACTTTTCAAGATGTCTTAGAACCAAAAGTTCATTGGAATTATGTTGAAATTATTCTAGATTTTGTTAATGTGACCTTTAAAAGAAACAAAAACCACATTTGACATTTCGAAACAAATAAATTGATCCTTGAAAGTGATGTAAACTGATATCGAACTCAATTCATGAACAGTACTGTGTTAAACTTCTGTACGTTTTCCAGAAGTATCTCTTTCTTTTGCACATTAGCCAAAAATTTTTTTAACAAAAACAAAAGTTAAATTACGACTGGGATTACGGACAGTAAAATTACAGTTCAGTATTTCGTGTAACCCCCACGAGCATTCAGGAGAGCACGTACACGTTGAGGCATGCTGTTCACGAGATTTGCCAAGGTTTGGACAGGAATCGCTTGCCATGCAGTGACAATAGCCTGCTGCAATTCACGCACAGAGGTAGCCTACTGGTCCAAGTGGTCTATTTGACGGGTTAATTCTGCCCACAAATTCTCTATCAGATTCATATCCGGGGACATGGCAGGCCACTCTATATGCTCGACACCACGGTCAGCAAGAAAGTGTTGGATCATGCAAGCACGATGAGGCCGTGCATTGTCATCTTGGAAGACAAAGTTTCCTCGAAAGGCTGCACGAGCAAATGGAAGCAATGTTTCTTCCAGAATGGTCCTGTACTTGAACTAGTTCAGGTTTCCATTCAGAACAACCAGGTCAGTTTTTCCCTCTGCATGAAAAGCACCCCAAACGGTCATCCCACCACCTCCAGCTTGGACTCGTGGCACTATACAATCTTTGTTGTAGGCTTCATGCACTTGTCTGCGCACTCGGACGTGGCCATCTTGACGCTAGACCAGAAATCGAGACTCGTCACTGAAGATCACGTGATTCCAGTGTCCTGGCTGCCATTGACGGTGCTCTCTGGCCCACTGCAATCAGCGCTGGCGGTGTTGTCTGGTCAGGCGTGGCTTTCTCAGGGGACGCCTGGCACTATAGCCTGCTTGAACCAGTCGTTGGTTGACTCGCCTTCTGGATACAGGCACATTTGTCAGTTACTGCCACTCAGCCCTAAGCCGATTAGCTTACTTGGTACGGCCATTGTACCCTAACCGGTGCAGCTGGCGATCATCCCTCCTTGTGGTTCTGCGGGGACGTCCTGGCCTCGGTATTGCAGTAGGGACACCCCTCTGAGCATTTCGTTTCAGGATCTTTGACACCTGACCTTGAGTGATGCCATACTGCCGAGCAATAGCACGCTGTTTCATGCCGTAATTTCGTAAAGCCACCACTCCATGACAAACAGCATTGTCGAGTTGACGGACCATCTCCAGAGGAAGCGGCAATAACTTTTGGAGATGTGCAGCAGTTGTTTTGCACTAATACAGAACGCAACAACTCTTGTATACCCGACTGTGAAGCCAATCATCAAATACACCTGTCTGTACATTTTGTCACGCCACCTGTGATATAATCCTGTTGTTGACTTCTTTCTGCGACAGACAATCAGTGACATGGTTCTTTTAACAAATAAATCACCAAAGTGTAAAAGAAACTCACCAGATTGATATACTGAATTAAGAAAGTAAACCCAAGTCAAGAAAATAAAGATATTCCATATTAAATGCCAAGTCTGTATATGTCTGAACCTTGTGAGCGAAATATCTTGAAAAATAAGCGAAGTACCTTCTGGTGTGTGGGTGTATCTAGGCATAAGGAAGAACGCTATTGAAAATTGGGTCGCCACGTCAAAATCCAAGATGGCCGCCTCCATGTTTGTCTGACCCTTGTGAGCGAAATATCATATCATAGCATGTTTTCTGCGTGTTCCACTTTGTCAACTCACATCACTTCCCCGACGGGGGACCTAGGCGTAACGCTTGTTTTTTATAACAAATCAATTACAAATAAATAATATCACCAATATTACAAATAAATTTGTACAAAACAAATGTTTTATATGAGATTTGTGTGAACATGACGATACAGAAACTCATACACAGTCAGGTCATTATCCTCAGTTAAAACAAGCCTGTGCCTCTGCCGTGACATGTGGTGAGGTGAGTGTAGCGAGCCGATCCACGCGAGTCCATTAATAAGTATAATTTTTAGAAAATGTGATTGTTTGTGTTTTGACTCAATTTGTACCCAATTAATAATAAACACAATTATGGAAGGAGAATACACCATCACAGGAGAGTTTGCTGAGCTATATACAGCTTTCTTCAGACAAGGGAAAGTTCCCAAGCAATAGAAAGATCCAACATGATTTCCCTCTTCAAAAAGAGAGACAACCGATAGGTTAAGAACTATTGTCCAATCAGCCAACTTTTAAACATATATAATCTTTTCACAAGGATGCTGACCAATCGAATGGAAGGAATTCTAGAAAAGCACCAACCAAGAGAGCAATCAGGTTTCAGAAGTGGATATTCCACCATAGATCACATGTACACACTATCAATCAACTGAAGGAAAAATGCCAGGAATTTAATGATGTGTGTGTGCAAAGCAAGTTACCGAGGCAGATGCCACTGACTGTGCTCTGGGGAACTTCTGAGCCGGCTATGTGACGTCCCGGCACTCCCTCACACCTGACATGCAAATACGGTGTGCGATATGTGTGGGCACTAATTGTCCTGATTAAGCCATTTGCAGAGTTGGCAACATTGAGAGAAGAAAATGTGGTAGAATTGAAGGGACCCGCAATCCGAGGGAGTGGGCAGCAGATGTGCGGGGTAGGGGGGAGTGGGTGGGTGCATGGGGTGTGGGGTTCTGAGAGCATGGCGTGATGGTCTGGGGAGGGGGCTTGAGGTTCTGGAAGGGGATGAAGGACCTGGGAGTGGAGGGAAGGTCTGGCAGGTGTGGGGAGGGGGAAGTAGGGTCTGGGAAGAGGGTGTCCCTTTTACCCGAGTCGGGAAATTTTGTAATCTAATATGAACTAATATAAGATTCTAATCTTTTTTGTGAAATGAACTAAGGTATCAATATGAACCCAGTATCGGTACTTTATTTGTGTAACATGACCTAATTACCAATATGAACCCAAGATCGGTACATTAATTGTGTAAAATGAATTAAGGTATCAATATGAACCCAGTATCGGTACTTTATTTGTGTAACATGACCTAATTACCAATATGAACCCAAGATCGGTACATTAATTGTGTAAAATGAATTAAGGTATCAATATGAACCCAAGTTCGGTACATTAATTGTGTAAAATGAACTAAGGTATCAATATGTCCCCAAGATCGGTACATTAATTGTGTAAAATAAATTAAGGTATCCATATGTCCCCAAGATCGGTACATTAATTGTGTAAAATGAATTAAGGTATCAATATGAACCCAAGATCGGTACATTAATTGTGTAAAATGAATTAAGGTATCAATATTTCCCCAAGTTCGGTACATTAATTGTGTAAAATGAATTAAGGTATCCATATGTCCCCAAGATCAGTACATTAATTGTGTAAAATGAATTAAGGTATCAATATGAACCCAAGTTCGGTACATTAATTGTGTAAAATGAACTGAGGTATCCATATGTCCCCAAGATCGGTACATTAATTGTGTAAAATGAATTAAGGTATCAATATGAACCCAAGATCGGTACATTAATTGTGTAAAATGAATTAAGGTATCAATATGAACCCAAGATCGGTACATTAATTGTGTAAAATGAATTAAGGTATCAATATTTCCCCAAGTTCGGTACATTAATTGTGTAAAATGAATTAAGGTATCAATATGAACCCAAGTTCGGTACATTAATTGTGTAAAATGAATTAAGGTATCAATATGTTCCCAAGATCGGTACATTAATTGTGTAAAATGAACTAAGGTATCAATATGTCCCCAAGATCGGTACATTAATTGTGTAAAATGAACTAAGGTATCAATATGAACCCAAGATCGGTACATTAATTGTGTAAAATGAATTAAGGTATCCATATGTCCCCAAGATCGGTACATTAATTGTGTAAAATGAATTAAGGTATCAATATGAACCCAAGATCGGTACATTAATTGTGTAAAATGAATTAAGGTATCAATATGAACCCAAGATCGGTACATTAATTGTGTAAAATGAACTAAGGTATCAATATGTCCCCAAGATCGGTACATTAATTGTGTAAAATGAACTAAGGTATCAATATGTCCCCAAGATCGGTACATTAATTGTGTAAAATGAACTAAGGTATCAATATGAACCCAAGATCGGTACATTAATTGTGTAAAATGAACTAAGGTATCAATATGTTCCCAAGATCGGTACATTAATTGTGTAAAATGAACTAAGGTATCAATATGAACCCAAGATCGGTACATTAATTGTGTAAAATGAATTAAGGTATCAATATTTCCCCAAGTTCGGTACATTAATTGTGTAAAATGAATTAAGGTATCAATATGAACCCAAGTTCGGTACATTAATTGTGTAAAATGAATTAAGGTATCAATATGTTCCCAAGATCGGTACATTAATAGTGTAAAATGAACTAAGGTATCAATATGTCCCCAAGATCGGTACATTAATTGTGTAAAATGAACTAAGGTATCAATATGAACCCAAGATCGGTACATTAATTGTGTAAAATGAATTAAGGTATCCATATGTCCCCAAGATCGGTACATTAATTGTGTAAAATGAATTAAGGTATCCATATGAACCCAAGATCGGTACATTAATTGTGTAAAATGAATTAAGGTATCCATATGTCCCCAAGATCGGTACATCAATTGTGTAAAATGAAATAAGGTATCAATATGAACCCAAGATCGGTACATTAATTGTGTAAAATGAATTAAGGTATCAATATGTCCCCAAGATCGGTACATTAATTGTGTAAAATGAATTAAGGTATCAATATGAACCCAAGTTCGGTACATTAATTGTGTAAAATGAATTAAGGTATCCATATGTCCCCAAGATCGGTACATCAATTGTGTAAAATGAAATAAGGTATCAATATGAACCCAAGATCGGTACATTAATTGTGTAAAATGAACTAAGGTATCAATATGTCCCCAAGATCGGTACATTAATTGTGTAAAATGAACTAAGGTATCAATATGTCCCCAAGATCGGTACATTAATTGTGTAAAATGAACTAAGGTATCAATATGAACCCAAGATCGGTACATTAATTGTGTAAAATGAACTAAGGTATCAATATGTTCCCAAGATCGGTACATTAATTGTGTAAAATGAACTAAGGTATCAATATGAACCCAAGATCGGTACATTAATTGTGTAAAATGAATTAAGGTATCCATATGTCCCCAAGATCGGTACATTAATTGTGTAAAATGAAATAAGGTATCAATATGAACCCAAGTTCGGTACATTAATTGTGTAAAATGAACTGAGGTATCCATATGTCCCCAAGATCGGTACATTAATTGTGTAAAATGAATCAAGGTATCAATATGAACCCAAGATCGGTACATTAATTGTGTAAAATGAATTAAGGTATCAATATGAACCCAAGTTCGGTACATTAATTGTGTAAAATGAATTAAGGTATCCATATGTCCCCAAGATCAGTACATTAATTGTGTAAAATGAATTAAGGTATCAATATGAACCCAAGTTCGGTACATTAATTGTGTAAAATGAACTAAGGTATCCATATGTCCCCAAGATCGGTGTACTTTAATTGTGTAAAATTAACCATGGTATAAATTTGAACCAATGATCGGTACTTTAATTGTGTAATATGAACTAAGGTACCAATATAGTTTTACCGTTTTACCAATATAAAACGAACCAATAGAAACATCCAAGACTGAGCGATCCTGCGGACCATCGAGTAGAAGGGCTGTATCGGGTTTCATAGAAATCGGTTGGTAAATAAGGGAAGAGTAGGGATCCAGTTTCAGAGGGTAACCTCCCCCCCCCCCCCCCCCCCACCCTCCTGGTATCGCCCATGATCCGAAATATTTAAAAAATCGAAGCCTGAGCGATTGTGTGGGATACTATGTTCTATTCGCTGATGGACTGACGAGCAGACAGACCGACATCGCGACATTACAACACATTTTATAAGTTCATCTCTTTGAGAATCGAGATGAGATGACGTAAAAAGTGTCCTTTTTTCTTTTCTTTTTCTATCGTGGTATTTCAGCATGGGCTTCCAGCTGGTATCTCTAAATACAAGAACAACAGACCTGAAAATGTCAAAATTTCATGGCTCGATGTAATTGCAAAAAGTATTAGTTTAAAAGGAAAGAAGTGTGGGGGGGGGGGGGGGGGGTGGCAGGAGGTGATGTACCACTTTCAGCGCCAAGAGCAATGCTAATGTGCGAGACAAGTGGGTAAAATGTTCCATCCCCATGATTTTTTCAATATCACTTTAAAAATCAATAAAAAAGAACTTTAAAACAACATTTTTTTTAGAGAAATATTTTGAAAAAAAAAAAAGAATCAAAATGGAAAATGAATCCACATACGTATAAAGCAAGCTTTTAAAGGAGTTACAGAAAAGTTGAAATCAGATAAAATGTAGTTAAGAATTAAATTCAGAATTTAAAGGGCAATTGAAAAGCTGAAGGGGTAGAAGGGGTTGTGAGGGAAAGGGAGAGGGGTGGTGGGTGATGTGACCAGCAAACAACAGTTTTCATTTGTGAAATGAAATATAAAGATCATGTCACTTTGTTTTACTCCTTTGTTGATGTTGGTCTCAGCACTTCCTTTGTGCAGCATCACGGTAGTTATACAATCTGTGTAAATATCTTTCAGTAATTCAATGTATTTCCTTTCAGCTCCTCGTTGATGTAATGCGTCCAGCACGGCCTGTATTTATACAGAGTCTAATGCCTTCTCATAATCTACACATACCAAGCAGAGAGGTTTATTAAAAATAAATAATAACAAAGGTTTTTTCACAGTGCAAGTTGCAGGATTCCCTGATTTACTCAGACAGGAGTAACTTCCTGCCGGTGGGACGGCAGGGCAACCAGAAGGGACGAGGTTCTCCTGACCAAGTGGCCCTCGATCTGGGAAGCGAGAGGCGTTCCATCATACCTTATAATCGTTAATGACGGGTTTTCTGATGTGGTTCCTGTCGAGTTTTTAAAGAGAAAATAGTTGTAAACAGAGGACAGGCTGGCTCCCTCTATCACTCCAAAAACCAAAAAATCTGCGTTGTGTTTGAAGCAAAAACATGTTCACTACGGGTGTGCTTATATAATACATCTATCATGGTAGTTATATAGCTTAGATAGATTCCAAATGCACTTTATACCAGATACCATTACGCAGGCCAATCACGCGATCGTTGCAAAGCTTGGCAGTCTTCATACAGGTGTTTTGTTTTGTTTTGGTTTTGTTTTGTGTATAGAGTCAAGGCTCATGTAAGAGCTAACACATTACACACGAGAACAGGCACAGACCCATAAAACATATAATAAACTAGAAAAGCACTCAGTAGAGAGCATACATCCGCCAGGTGAACAGTTTACGGTTTGTATCCCAGAGTAGACCAGAAAATCACAATACAAAATCACATTTTATCAAAATCATCCGTCCACAACTTTTTAAGATATCCTGCTGCATATCGTTTTTGGCTCTTTTGGTTTTTGGCTATCTCCCAATGGTGAAGAATCACTTTAAAAATTCTACTAGTCGGATCCGGATCCGGATCTTCACCAAAATTGAATCGATTCTTCCTTGTCACACACACAACCTGTCCAACAATTTTCGTCCAAATCCATTCATCACTTTTTGACATATCCTGCTATATGTTGGTTTTAGCCCTACCTTGATCTTTTCTACCCCCACTAATTCACCCCAGATCCACCTTGTTTGAAATTCCAACTTATTTCCTGGAAATCCTGGCAGTGTCCATATGTTTATACCTCTCCCACCCCCCCCCCCCCCCCTTCACATGCCTCCCCCCCTTCACATGCCTCCCCCCCAAAGCCCTCTCCCTCCCACAGATCTCTCGATGTCTCCATGTCTCTCGGTCCCTGCTCTCAAATGTTGTGTTTGTGTCCTTCCCCCTCTCTCCCCATCTTGTCTACCGCTCCCGATGTTATTTGTTTTATGTGTCTGTTTGTCTTTCTGTGTGATTAATGTTCGCTCTTTCACGAGCCCTCGATCTTGTATACAAAAAAAAAAAAAAAAAAAAAAAAAAAAAAAAAAAAACTCTCAATGGTTAAGAATCACTTGAAAAATTAAAGAATTCTCATATCCGAATCCATATTCAGATCTTCACCAAAATCGAATCGATTAGTCCTTGTCACACACGCAACCTGTCCACCAAGTTTCGTCCAAATCTGTCCACAACTTTTTGAGATATACTGCTATGTATAGTTTTTGGCCATATCTCCCAATGGTGAAGAATCACTTTAAAAATTCTACTAGTCGGATCCGAATCCGGTTCTTCACCAAAATCTAATCATTTTGTCCTTGTCACATACTCCACCTCTCTGCCAAATTTCGTCCGAATCCGTCCACAACTTTTTTGAGATATCTTGTTCAAAAACAGACAGACAGGGGTGAAAACATAACCTCCATACACCTTTGGTGGCGGAGGTAACAAAAGTGAACGGAAGACAAGAGGGGGAGAGAGAGGAAAACATACAAGCACAACAACAGTAGAGAACAGGGATGTCGGCAGATCTGTGGAAGGGAGACGGCCGGTGGAGGGGGTTGCGGGGGCGGAGAGGTGGGAAGGGAAGGGTAAACGGAATAAAACAAATTGACACAACAAGGAATTTCGACTATTTGGCAGCAGCCAGTTTAACTGGCTATTTTGAGTGCAGCAGAGCATCGAGTCACGTGGTCCAACCGCCATATACCACCGTCTAACGAGCCACATTACTTCCTCTTTACCGTTTGCCAAATTGAGGCAGTATTATAATTTTTCCGTAGGTTTGCATTAATTTGAAGCAATCTTTACATAATTTATTGTCTCCGAGAATAATTTCCGTGTTTCAGTGGGAACAGACAGACAGCATTAGCCTGTATAAATGATGTGTGCGTGAATTTATACTCACGTGTGGTCATACGGTGTAGTCAGGTTCACTATGTCAATAAATTATATTTCGTTCAAAATCATGGTAGATTAGCAAAGCTATACATTTTTTGGAAAGGTTATAGCATAAGGAAACTAAAAATCAATGTTTACATTTGGAGAGATACCTGTATGGTGGCCATTTTGGATTTTCAAAATGGCCACTGTAAAATACATATTTTGTTCTATTTCTGCCTCTAATTACCCTAAAAACTTTTTAAAATATACTAAACCTATATTTTCAGGGACAAGGAAACCAACGAAAGTATCAAATTAGTGCTATGGGGAATGGTAAGACACGAATCAAAGGTTTTGAATTGCAAAATACTGTCTTTATATTCGCGATAAGTTGCATAATCAAATACATGTTATCATTTTGTACAGGCAGTTAATAACATCAAAATGTGTCACAATAATTCATATCACCTAAACATACACAGGCAGTCAGCAAAATCATATATACACATGCAGTCAGTACAACTTCACATCTACACAGGCAGTCAATGACAAAATATACACAGGCAGTCAATGGCATCAAACATACACGATTACAGAATATGCCATTTCGAGTTCGTCATCACTGTCCTGTGTGTCGTATCCGACAATATAGTCCGCATCGTTTTCACAGTCCGTTCCACACAAGCAAAGGTCGGTCAAATTGATTGGCAAATCGAATTGGTCGAATGGTCAATCGAATTCGATGAATCGAATCGAATCGATCGAATTGGTCGAATGGTCGAATGGTCGATCAAAACGATTGGTCGAATGGTCGAATTGGTCGAATGGAATTGGTCGATTGGTCGAATTGGTCGAATCGAATTGGTCGGAATTGGCAAATGTAAACATTGATTTTCAGATTTTCCATGTAATAACGTTTCCAAAAATGTATAGGTTTGCTAATCTACCATGATTTTGAACGAAAAAACATAGTGAACCTGACTAGTGGTTAGATGCTTCCTGGCAACCCTCCGTCTCCATTATGCGCGACAAAGTGGGGAAACGGGAGTAAAGGTGTATATTCCACAGAGATGCCACCAATGCTCCCCAGAAGCTGGTCGATGGTCTCGGTGGGTAAAACCATCGTGAAATGTTTATTTTCAGGAGATGAAAATACCAATGTTTTGGGGTGACCAGAGCGGTAGTTAAACAAAATGAATATTCCATCGGCAAAAAGTGATCTAAAATGGCAGAAGAAAAAAAAAAATCAAGGATAAAGACATCAAATGTCATAGCCCCCATTGTTTTAGTAGCTTTGCTGTACGGAGTTTAAGGCCGTCAGACGGCAATCTTTGGTCAGACTACAAAACAAAACTTCTTATGTATACTCCCCATGTGCAGTGCTTCTGCCAAGTTTGAGCAAAATCAGATCATGCACATTGAAGAAATGGTTGGGGACACGATTAAGTAACAAAATGGTGCCAGTCGGCCATCTTGGATCTGATCTCGAAAGAAAATGATGTGCATATGTAAGCCATCATTCATTATTGGTGTGCCAAGTTTGAACAATATCAGTAAATGTATGTCCGAGAAATGGTTGAGGACGTGTTCAACATCGGGTTTTTTACAACTAAAATGGCCGCCAAACGGCCATGTTTTATTATACCACAAGACAAAATGATGTGCATATTTATACCATCATGTATTGTCTTTGTGCCAAGTATGAACAAAATGGATTCATACATTTCCGATATAGGTTGCAGACGCACGTATGCACACACGGAAGAACAAACTGACGAGATCCAATCCATAAACCCCCATTTCGGACGAAGTCCCAATGGGGACTAATAACCCCAGGAAGTATAAAAGTTAATCAGGTTGTCATGAACAGTGAGCGGGTGATGAAGTAGCACTCTGCTGATAGTCCCAAGATAGTCCCAAGGGGAAACCAAATAACAGTGAAGTACAGTATTCACTCACGCCACATGATCGCACCTTTTAGATCCAAGCCCCTCGAGATGAGAGAGTCCGTGTAAAAAGCCTCTTCTTCTTCACCCCAGTTTAGAATACCGTTTGAATACCTTCAATATAATACAATGAATACCTTCACCCCAGTTTAGTTTAGAATAGGTACACCGTATCCCTGCGTGTCGTAAGAGGCGACGAAGAGGGTTGGCGTCAGGAAGGGCATCTGGCTATAAAAAACATTCCCTCAAAAAGAGAACCCATGACAATTACAACTACATATGGGCAGGGTACAGCCCGAAGTGGAGATCGGTTTCTGAGGTTTGGGACATGGAATGAAGGGACGATGACAGGGAGATCAGGAGAAGTGGTGGAAGTATTGATCAGAAGAAGAGTGGACATATGTTGTGTGCAAGAGACTCGTGCTGATGATGAGGGGAGTGTCGTTGAAGCTGAAGGGAAAGGTGTATGCTGCATGTGTGAGAAGTGTTATGATTTATGGGAGCGAGACATGGGTAATGAATGTAGAGCAGCAACGAAGGTTGGAAAGGGTGGAAATGCGAATGGTTCGACGGATGTGCGGATTATCGTTGAGAGAGAGGAAGACAAATGATGAATTGCGAAAGATGATGGGAATAGAGCCTGTGATTGATGCTGTGAAGAGGAACAGGTTGAGATGGTGTGGTCATGTGTTGAGGAAGGATGAAAGTGACTGGTTGAGAAGAGTGATGGAAATGAATGTAGAAGGAAGTAGAGGACGGGGAAGACCGAGAAAGACTTGGCTAAAGATGGTGGAAGAAGAAATGCGGGCAAGGGGGTTAACAAGGAGAGATGCAGAAAATAGGGCAAAATGGAGAAGATTGTCATGGGGACCGCAAGGCTAACCCCCGCTCTAGTAGGGAAAATGGCCTTTTAAAATGCATGTTGTTGTTGTTGTTGTTGTTGTTGTTGTGTGTGTGTGTATATATATATATATATATATATATATATATATATATATATATATATATATATATATATATATATATATATATATGTATGTATATATATGTATGTATATATATATATGTATATATATATATGTATATATATATATGTATATATATATATATATATATATGTATATATATATATATGTATATATATATATATATATATATATATATATATATATGTATATATATGTATATATATGTATATATATATATATATATATATATGTATATATATGTATATATATGTATATATATATATATATATATATATATATATATATGTATATATATGTATATATATGTATATATATATATATATATATATATGTATATATATGTATATATATGTATATATATATATATATATATATATATATATATATATATGTATATATATGTATATATATGTATATATATATATATATATATATATATATATATACATATATATATATATACATATATATATATATATATATATATACATATATATATATATATATATATATATACATATATATACATATATATATATATATATATATACATATATATATATATATATATATATATATATACGTATATATATATATATATATATATATACACACTACTGTGTTCAAAAAGTATCCGACCTTTATTTTTCGTGCGTAAAAAAAAAGAAGCTAGGGACGCGTTGATTGGTGCTCGTATGTCGGCGATCCTAATGCGCATGCGTGAATTTTTTCCCACCTGCAGAAGCAGCAGAAGCTGTCATTCGACGGCAGACCGCCGATGAATGAGGACATGTAAGTGAGCGCTGTCGGATTTTCGTTTTTGACAAAATGACGGAAAAACTTGAACAACGCTACTGCATCAAATTTTGTGTAAAGCTTGGCGATTCCCAAGTGGAAACGATCCGCAAGATTCAACACCGTTCATTCCATTATGAAGGAGGATTTGGGCTTCAGGAGAATCTCAGCGAAGTTCGTACCAAAGATGCTAACGATTGAGCAGAAGCAACTCCGTTTGGAGATCGCACAGGACATGCTGGAGACTGTGAACAGCGATCCCAGCTTCCTCAACACAGTGATCACTGGCGATGAGTCCTGGGTTTATGGGTACGACCCAGAAACCAAGTTGCAGTCATCACAATGGATGCATCCAACATCCCCGAGGCCAAAAACGCAAGGCAGGTCCGCAGCAATGTCAAAGTCATGCTGACCGTCTTCTTCGACTCCAGAGAAGACATCATGCGGAATGCGACGGACCAGCTGCGCGCCATCCCAAAAGAGGCGTTCCAGCGCTGCTTCCGACAGTGGCAGAACCGTTGGGAGAAGTGTGTGGCAGCCCAAGGGGACTACTTTGAACGAGATTATTATTTAAAAAAATTTATCTGGATGCGAGTATCTTTTATGAACAAAGGTCGGATACTTTTTGAACACACTACGTATATACAGGGTGTTTCAAAAAGATGGACCCAATTTCAAAGCAGTATATTTCACGATGGCAACATGTTACAATTACACAAAAAGTTACAAAAGGTTTAATGAGTTATCAAGTTTTACTTACCATTTTATAAATGCTATTTGTGCCCTCCACCTGCTGCAAGGACAACATCGAGACGATAGTTGAATTCGTCCCAAACGTCTCTCAGAGTGTCTTCTTTCACTGAAGTCACCGCTGCCGTGATTCGCTTTTTGAGGTCATCCAGATTAGTCGCTAATGGTGGCACAAAAACACGGTCTTTGACGTATCCCTACAAGAAAAAGTCGCAGGGTGTAATGTCTGGGAATCTTGGGGGCCAAGAGTGTAGCGCCAAGTCTTGGGGTCCCGTGCGACCTATCCAACGTTGAGCCAGTGTGTCATGTAGAAAACGTCGAACCTGCAGGTGCCAATGTGGCGGTGCTCCGTCTTGCTGAAAAAGGAAGTAATCGGAATCTTCATTAAGTTGTGGAAAGAGCCAGTTCTGCAGCATTTCGAGATAGGTTTGCCCCGTAACTGTTTTTCCCTCGAAAAAGAAAGAGCCATAAACCTTTATTTGAGAAATGGCACAAAACACGTTCACTTTCGGGGAATCACGCTCATGCTCTACAGTTTCGTGTGGATTCTCTAGTCCCCATATGCGCACATTGTGACGGTTAACTTTACCGCTTAGATGAAACGTTGCTTCATCACTAAAAATCAAACGTGGTAAGAAGCTGTCGTCTTCCATGTTCTGTAACATCGCATCACTAAATTCTACACGCTTTCCTTTGTCACCTGTACGAAGAGCTTGTACCAGTTGCAACCGGTATGGCCTCAGGATTAAACGTCGCCTTAACACATGCCAGACAGTCGTATGAGGGATCGCAAGTTCACGGCTGGCACGACGAGTGGACTTTCGCGGACTATGCAGAAAACTCTTTTGAATTCTTCTCACGTTTTCCTCTGAAGTGCGTGGTAGCCCTGGGCTCTTCCCCTTACATAAACAGCCTGTTTCCTCAAATTGTCAATACCAAGGACGAATGCTCTTTGGCATTGGCGGATCAATGCCAAAACGCCGTTGAAACGCATGCTGCACCGCATTTACGGATGCAGTCTTGCTGAAATGCAGAACGCAAAACGCCTTGTGTTGCGGGGTCGCCATCTTGCGAATGACTGAGGCTAGAGGCTGTTGGTGCGCTGGGAGAGCCATCTAGCGGTGGTCATTTGAAACTCTATGCCCCGCCCTTTTAAGTGGTAAGAGGTTAATTTATGGGCCGTTCGTGGTTGCAGAGATATAGCGATTTCAAATCGGGTCCATCTTTTTGAAACACCCTGTATTATGTGAAGAATTATGTCCGTCAAGATATGGAGAATTATGCTGCACATGCACCTTCATGCCATGTGGTGATCATCTCTATATATAAAGGAGGAGTGTCTGTCTGTCTTTATGTCCGCTTATAACTCAAGAACTACACATCGGAGAAAAGTTTTAGACACAGATTCGGAATCAGCATAAAATCCCGGTGGTTATAGGCGACTTTTTATTTTAATATCAATGGTTTAAAAAACCGCGCCAGCTGCAATTCCGTGGTGTAGTTTGTGGCGGCGCTATTGCCCCTTTCCGATCCCATGATGCATTGCGGTTCCGATTCGCGATGAGGTCTATGCGCTATCACCGACACTTTTCCACCTTTTCCATACCTTTTAATCAGATTTACCTTATCGTCCATCGTAACCACATTACGCTTGTAAACACTAGCATTATCCTTCTTCGGACCCATGGCTAACACAGACAGAGTAAAGGAGTACTGTACGTCGCCTCTGTTGTGAATGCGAAGCAGCGGTTGCGCGTACGTACAGTATACTGTACGTACATATTTATATATTTTTAATGTGCTTTTTATTGTATTTTAAATTGTTTTTTAGCTTCTTTTATTGTTAATTTATGTACTATTTTATTTATTTTAAATATATCTTTAAGGAAAACAAATGTTTTCACGTCCGTAGGAGTGACGTAAAGTCGCACATAATGACAAAATGCGCGCCATTTTTTCGCGCCAAGAACGAATAAAAGGGTTTTTTTTTAGTTGAGATTTTATTCGAATTCAAATTTCATTAAATTCAACTGTTGGAAACAATAATTATTTCAACTGTTGGAAATATTTTTTTGGTTAACCAACGACGGTCGATTTAATCTCGACCTTCCCCAAATGCGGAAGAGTGCGGCGCTGCAGGGGCGCAGGTGAAACCCAGGAAATGCACGTTGGTGTTCACAGTGGAAATGCCCATGGATGGCATCGTGGTTAACGGCATTGTGGTTAACGGCATCGTGGTTAACGGCATCGTGGTTAACGGCATTGCTACGAATTCCTTCTGGGAATCTGACCCAAGCCACAATCTCTCAAACCCATATCCGTGCAAGTCCTTCTCTCCCAGACACGGTAATGACTAACGTACCCTCCGACCTCCCCTCATCCTGCTTCCAGGCCCTGGGCTCCTCTGGCTTTGCCGATTGTGAGAGTCCAAAGCTTTTTAGCTCCAGTCAGAGCTGACTCGGTGCTGCAAAGTCTGCCATTTCAATCGTTGTGGGACGGGTCGGGTGTTGTGGGACGGGTCGGGTGTTGTGGGACGGGTCGGGTGTTGTGGGACGGGTCGGGTGTTGTGGGACGGGTCGGGTGTTGTGGGACGGGTCGGGTGTTGTGGGACGGGTCGGGTGTTGTGGGACGGGTCGGGTGTTGTGGGACGGGTCGGGTGTTGTGGGACGGGTCGGGTGTTGTGGGACCGGTCGGGTGTTGTGGGACGGGTCGGGTGTTGTGGGACTGGTCGGGTGTTGTGGGACTGGTCGGGTGTTGTGGGACGGGTCGGGTGTTGTGGGACGGGTCGGGTGTTGTGGGACGGGTCGGGTGTTGTGGGACGGGTCGGGTGTTGTGGGACGGGTCGGGTGTTGTGGGACGGGTCGGGTGTTGTGGGACTGGTCGGGTACTGTGGGACGGGTCGGGTACTGTGGGACGGGTCGGGTACTGTGGGACGGGTCGGGTACTGTGGGACGGGTCGGGTACTGTGGGTCGGGTGTTGTGGGACGGGTCGGGTGTTGTGGGACGGGTCGGGTGTTGTGGGACGGGTCGGGTGTTGTGGGACGGGTCGGGTGTTGTGGGACGGGTCGGGTGTTGTGGGACGGGTCGGGTGTTGTGGGACGGGTCGGGTGTTGTGGGACGGGTCGGGTGTTGTGGGACTGGGCGGGTGTTGTGGGACTGGTCGGGTGTTGTGGGACTGGTCGGGTGTTGTGGGACGGGTCGGGTACTGTGGGACGGGTCGGGTACTGTGGGACGGGTCGGGTACTGTGGGACGGGTCGGGTACTGTGGGACGGGTCGGGTACTGTGGGACGGGTCGGGTACTGTGGGACGGCTCGGGTACTGTGGGACGGCTCGGGTACTGTGGGACGGCTCGGGTACTGTGGGACGGGTGATGTTGAAGCGATTGTCAAAACGATGTTGTATCGAGACCAGAATTCCGCTCTGTTGACAGTCACACTGCCAAAGATAGGCAAAAGTGTCCTCAAGAGGCGGCTGGGAAATCACACCTTCGGGTATGGACTTTCAACGGCTCCCAATCGACGAACCGCAAATTCCCACTCAAAATCCACGTTACACACACACACCAGATTAACGTCTGGATGGTTGTGAAAATGGTTGAAGCGAGGTGAAGAATCTGGAGCGATGCGAAATCAGGCGCGAGACAAAACGGCCAACGGTCCGTTCTCGAGACGTAACGGCACTCTAATGATTCTCTTCGGAATCAACCGCAAAACCTGTCACGCAGGTTTATCTGTCACAGCGATAACAACTCTGTCGCAGGAATCCCTTTCCCAGGAAACCCCAAAGTTAACCAGAAATGTATACCAAGAGGTTTTGATAAATTGAAAATTGACAAAACGTCATGTAGGCAATGTACTGTGATATTGCTCTAAAATATACATGTTCTTTTCATCATATATTTGTCTTATTCTTATTCAACCCGGGCGAAGCCGGGTACCTCAGCTAGTCTATATATATAAAAGAAAGTTTTTGTTTGTTTGTTTGTCTGCGCAAGCTAATCTCCTGAACGGTGAAAGATAGGAGGAAATCTCCAATACAAAAAATGTCTGGACGGGCCCCGGGAAGGTTTTAGGCTAGGTGGTGAGGCCGATCGAAGCCCACCCACCTCGGCCGTGCTGGGCCCATTTCGCAATTAAAAGGTGAGCTGAATTTTCGTAGTCAATCTTCTACGGCCACGAGTAAAAGCTGAATTATAGTAGTAAATGCATTCAAAAAGAACCAAAAATGTCGGCACGGGCCCCGGGAAAGTTATAGGCTGGGTGGCGAGGCCGGTTGAGGCCCACCTCGGCCGAGCTGTGCCCATTCCACAATTAAAAGATGAGCTGAATTATAGTAGTCAATCTTCTATGGCCGCGTGTAAAAGCTGAATTATAGTAGTAAATTCATTCAAAAAGAACCCGGGCAACGCCGGGTGCTTTCAGCTAGTAACTAATAAGTTTGGCGAATTTCTGCTCAACCGTTTAGGAGGAGACAGTGTGACAGATGGACAGACGGAGCCAATTACAAGATATACCGCTTTTTTCAAAAAGCGTGAAGATAATAAAGACACTGTGATTTCTTGGCCTACCAGTGCAAGATGTGGTACTCGTCCATACTACCTTTTACCTGTGTGCATTATGTATGCATGGCTCAGGCGCTGCACCCGTTGCTAGATGAGTTTGCAGAGACTGTGAAATGTATTGCAAAATTACTCACAGCAATTCAGGAAAACCCCGTAAGTCTCTACGAATATCTAGTCTGTGCTTGCGTGTACATTAACTCAAGAAACGAGGGTTTGAATGTGTAAAACAGTGAAGAGTGTCAATAATGTTGAGTCAGATCGATCTCCAATAAAATCAAAATACATATTTTGTTGCATATTGTTGCTTACATAATACATCTGTCTGACAACAATTGACAAAGTTTTGAGATTTGAAAATGTTATGAAAGTAAAATAGTCCATTGGAGAATAAAACTATCATCCCTAAATGCAAATAAGTGATGGTACAGTCGAAAAATTGTTTTGATAACTCATAAAAAGCCAGACCGTGCTTTTTTTTGTTTGTTTTGTTTTGATTTGAAAAGTTTATTTTTCCATTTTTATTTTCTGAAAAACAAAATGTTGAAAAGCAATAATTTCGGAGGAGGCTCTTGAAAAGTGCTACTCTTTACAGTACTGTACTTTGAAAATGTTGACAATTTTGGAAAGTCCCTGTTGTTGACAATTGATTGTGAATGATGTTGAATGTTGACAATAGATTGTGAAGAGAAAAGGAAAATGGTTGCTGAAAATTGGTCACTGAGGAAGTTATTTTCTCAAAATCATCTGAGGAGCAAAATACACTCAAGCAAGCTCACTCAATTCTGGGATTTTTAACCCAGTACTACAAGAAAAAACGAATTTTGGGTCAACATCTGGGTCACAGTTTTGAAAGGGGCCACCTATTTATTCCCTTTGTATCAAGGGTGTAGCATATACATTAAGATGGGTACAGGAAGGGGGTGTCAAGGCAGGAAGAGAATGGAAGAGGGAAAATGGTTGTTTGAGTGGAATTGAGAGCAAAGGGAAAGAAGGTTGAGGTAAGGGATGAGGGTAAGTACAGTGGAAAGAATTAGAGGAGGAAAGGAGTGTATGAGGGAGTAAAAAATTACAACATTGTTACATACCTTCAACAAGGAATATAGGATTATATGATGCCCAAATATTCCACACCATCACTTGCTTATTACAGTTTTCCAAAAGCATGGACATTGTTTCATAAAGTTGTGAAATACAAAATGCCATTGAATACTTTGGTATTTGTTCTGGTATATCTGATTAGCGCATCTCCCAGGCAGCGGGAGACGGGGTTTTACAATCACTTGTGTGTGTTTTTCTGTGTGTCTGTCCAGGCTGTACTTTTTTTTTTACCATTTGAGCTTTTGTCATCAAATTTTCAAGAAAGCTTTATTATGAGAATATGGAGAAGTGAAATTAACAATTTGGTCAAAGGTCAACGTCAGATTAAATCTCAATTTCCATCCAGTTGACCTGAAGTTTTAAGAATTTACATATTGGGTCATTGGATGGAGATTGGGTCATCATATTGGATGGAGATCCTCAATGCCAAACAGGAAATAAGAGCCGTCTCCCTCGACATATCACGTGCTTTCGATATGGTCTGGCACCCCGCTCTGATAAAGCAAACTCTCCTCCTATAGTATCCATGGAAATCTCCACGCTTGGCTTGCGGACTTCCTCTCTGGTCATAGTCAACGTGTGGCCCTGAATGGATTTCTCTCATCCCCCCCTCCTGTTCTGGCTGGAGTTCCCCAAGGCTGTTTTGTGGGCCCTGTGCTTTTTCTGGTCTTCATCAATGATCTCTTTGACTCCAATGAAAATTCTCTCTATCTCTTTGCTGATGACTCCACTCTCTGCCGCTCCAGTCTTCATCCCTCAGATCGGCAGTCTGCATCCTCCTCACTCTCTGCAGACCTGGACAAAATCACAGACTGGTCAAACAAGTGGAACATGTCTTTCAATCCTGACAAATCTCACACTCTTACTATGTCTCTCCGAAAAGACCGACTGGACAACCCTACCATCTACTTTCTGAATAATCCTCTCCAAGAAGTTCTGTCACTCAAGCTTTTGGGTCTCACTATCTGCCATGATCTTTCCTGGAAAAACCACATTTCAAATCTGGCCTCCAAAGCCAGTCGCCGACTGGGCATCCTCCGTCGTGCGAAGTCCTTCCTTAGCACACCTGAGCTCCTCACCACATACAAGGCTTTCATCCACAGCTCAATGGAATACTGCTCGCCCCTCAGGGCCAGTGCTCCTGCCTCACACCTAGCTCGGCTTCTCCCTGTTGAAACCAAAGCTTTCAGAATCATTGGAATCTCCCGCGATGAAGCTAACTCCGACGGCCTTTCACTTACTCACCGCAGGCAAGTTGGTGGTCTTTCTGTCTTCTACCGACTCCTCTCCGGCCTTGCTCCCCCAGCTCTCTGGGCTCTGTCCCCCAAATATTCCTGCAGGTCGCACAAGATCTGCCTGCAACCCTCTTATGGTTAAACTGCCAAAATCAAGACTCTCTGCTCACCTTCACTCCTTCATTCCTCTTTTCTCCCACCTCTGGAACAAACTCCCTCACTCTCTTCAATCCCACTCCTCCCTCCAGGTCTTTAAAACAGCTGTTCACCGCCATCTCTTATCTTCCCCCATCCAAAACCTTGATATTTTCTACCCCCGCTAATTTCACCCCAGGTTCACTTTTTTGAATTACCAACTTTGTCCTGGAAGTTCTTGCAGTGTCCTTGTGTTTTATACTTCTCCCACTCCACCCCTCCTTCCCACGCCTCCTCCCCCCAAGCCCTCCCACAGATCTCCCGATGTCCCTGCTCTCAAATGTTGTGTTTGTGTGCTTCCCCTTCTCTCCCCATCTTGTCTACCTCTACCCTTTGTCCCTTATTATATGTTTTGTGTGTCTGTTTGATTTTTTTTGTGTGATAAATGTTAGCTCTTTCACGAGCCTCGATCCTGTGTACAAAAAAAACAATTGGATTGGTTCGCCAAGCAAAATCTAGAAGCTGATTGTTTTTCGATCAAAAGGTCGCAAGTCAAGGTTGCATCAATCGTCAATTTTCATCAGATTGCCTTGAAATTTGAACAAAGATTGCAAATTTCATCTTTGAATTGGTTAACCAAAAATCAGAACAATCAATTTTGCCGTTTTGACATGTCAACAGTTTCCATGACAACAGGTTTTTTTTTGGTTTGTACACAGCATGAGATGCGCAGCTGCCAGTGTATTACAGATTCCATGTTTATTTTTTCATTTTGTATTTTTTAGCTATTTAACATATGGAAGAAGAAGTCCGAATCCAAAGCAGACGCGGAAGGGCTTTGCATTTTCAGATGCTTTCTAGTTACCCTGCGCTCGCGAAGCGAAAAGCAGGGTTAAGCATTCAGTTACGTACGTGTGCCGTGTACCGTATGTGTCTGCATTTTAAAAATTTATTTTCTCGGCAACCGTTGGTCGGCAACCGATTGACATGAAATTTTCACCATCGGAGCGATTCCTCATTTAGAATATTTTAATGGCAATCATGACGTCATTGCTCATGTGGTACAGGCGCCATCTTGTAAAAACCCAAAAATGTTGCACCTCTATATCTCCAAAACCGCTGCATGAAAAAAATTGAAACATGGTTTATTGGAAAGAACTCTATATGGGGAATAGGTGTTGTTAACGATGACGTCTTTGGTGCCATAATTATGACGTCATAATTCGACAGGGAAAACGCTTAGTCTGATCAGTTTGAAATGTATTGAGCGTGATCAATGCAACAATTATATTAGAGAATATAAATGTATGATGTCATCGCTCACGTGGTCTGACAGCCATATTACATCAAAGAAAAAAAATGTTCAAAAACAGAAGATTTGGCTCGCAACAAGTTGACTGCGCAGGGTAAGTATTTTATGAATACCATCTAGTTCACTATGCATTTGCTCCAGTTCTGTAAAGTTGCCCATACATCTGGAGCCGTATTGCACTGACCATATTTTTGGATCCATAAACTGCCAATCACTGGTAGATTTTTACAAGCAATGCGCCTTTCATTACCTCCACCACCGAAGGTGTTGTCACTCCTGTCTGTTTGTTTGATTATCTATTTGTCTGTCTGTGAGCAGGCTATCTAAAAAAGATATGGATGGATTCAGTCAAAACTTGGTGGACATGTTGTGCGCACAAACATTAAGAAATTGATTAATTAAGGAGAAATTAATTAGATTTTGTTGAAGATCTGGATCTGATTTCGGATGCTAAAACTTTTTAAGTGATGCTTCACCATTGAGAGATAGGGCCCAAAATGAACCACACAGCTCAATATCTCAAAAAGTTGTGTACGGATTCAGACGAACCTTGCTGGACAGGTTGGGTCTCGGACACGAACAAATTGATTCAATTTGGTGAATATCCAGATCTGGTTTGGATATGTAGCTATTAGTGGATCCAAATCTATCATAGTGAAAGCGTTTTGGAATGTTCATTGTTTTTCAAAACCCTTGAAAGGTGCAGCATTTGCAAGATTAAATGAAGTAATTTATTTCCGGTATGTTGGTGATTGGCTTTGATTTGACACAATTTTTCATTATTATTTATTGCACTTCATTGTAAATTTCAAGTTTGACTCGTTTTTGAGAATTTCATTGACATTTTATGTTGCTTTCTCAGCCAAATACATATTATAATTATATTTTTATGATCAACCTTTGGTGGTCGAGGCCCACTTGAAACGGGTCATTTTTTATTATCACAGTGAACTAATAGGAGACCAGTTGAGTGTTTCTTGGAAGGGATTTTACCCCCTCGTTTGTCACTGAGGTAGTGAAGTGAAGTGGTTATCAAGCGAGTATAGATTTTGCTAAATGGCTTCCTGAGTTTAACCTCGAGTGCTCAATTCTACCTGCCCTTGGGTTTCCCCAATTAATTATCTTTCAGGGAAAAATTCATTTCTGGACCCATCAATTACAAGATGCATCAAACTTTCACTTTGTGTTTGCTGTTTGAGGCTTGTGTATCGAGTTTTGTTGCAACACCATAATTGGTTATAATCAATCATTCAATTTCTGAAGGTACTTCTTATTTAGAAGTATGATATCAAAGCACTTTACAAAGAAAGAAAAGGTTGGAAGATTTTTTTTAGAAAAAGCAACTATTTTTGAGTGATATTTAATAACTGTAATTGCTGAGACTGTTCCACAGTTGAGCATATCTGAAGAGTTCTTGATCACCGTGGGTCTTCATTCTCTTGCGAGGAATTACCAGGAGATTCCCGTTGTTAGATCGCAATGCTCTTTCAGGAATGTGAGATGTGATTAGTTGGGAAATGTAGGCAGGAACCAATTCATGTTTGCCCATAAAAGGAAACAGTGAGGTTTTCAACTCTGTCTGTTGGTGCACTGAGAGCTAATTCATTCCTGGTCCATAACTGGGTCGTTTTTAATTACCGATTGTAAATCTCTCCCGTTTATTTAATTGTCAATAAAGCATAATCTTATTATAATAGAGCAAACGTATATGGTTATGTTTATATGCGACCCAAACGTCTTCTTCTTCTTCAAATAAAAGTAACACCCAAAACACAGTCCGTGAACTCTTAATTACGTTTAGACTGCTGAGACCCCCTCAGACCTTTGACGACCCTTTTAAGTCCCCCAAGACCCTGAAGACCACCAAGACCCCTGAATACCCAAAATACTCTTAAAGACCCAAAAGACCTTGAAAACCCAAAATACCCTGAAGACCCAAATACCCAAAAGACCCCAAAGATCCCGAAGACCCAAAATACCCCAAAGATCCAAAACACCCTGAAGACCCAAAATACCCCAAAGACCCAAAATACCCTTAAAGACCCTGAAGATCAAAAACACTCTAAAGACCCAAAACACCCTGAAGACTCAAAACACCCCGGAAGACCACAAAGACCCAAAACACCCCAAAGACCCTAAAACACCCCGAAGATCCAAAACATTCCGAAGACCCAAAAGACCCCAAAGACTCAAAATACCATTAAAGGCCCAGAGGATCCAAAAGACCCTGAAGACCCAAAATGGCCCTGAAGACCCAAAACACCATGAAGACCCCCAAAGACCCTGAACATCCAAAAGACACCGAAATGGTCAAATATGCCTATTCCTCTGAAATGACGCGTGGTGAGGCGTGCGGAGCACGCCGAGTGACGCTCGTAGTATGAAGAGTTTTCTCGCAAATAAAAGGTTGTTAGAGTTTTTTGACGAGTTTTATGAAATACTGCAGGATATATTCATCTTTTATTTGTATACAAAGTCCAGGCTTATGGTGGAGCAAGAACATAATTTGTCAGGAAGTAACATAACAAAAGGAACAGTAGAAAGAGAGGGGAATACACCAAACCTATGGATGAGGGACAAAATAGAAAGATATTTGGAGAAATAAAGGCCTAATGTGGGGAAAAAGGAGGGCTAGGGGAGGACACACGAGGTAGAAAAGATCTGGATGCAGCCGCAAACTCTCAATAATGAAAAACTGCAAACTTGGAAAGAGGTGCGTTTGTGGTGTGTTAATGAGGAGTAGAAAATATCATGGTTTTGCATGGAGGATTATCTGAGCTGGTGGTCAACAGCTGTCTTGAAGACTTGGACGGAAATATGAAATTGAAGAGTATATGTGGTTCCACAGGCACGGAAAAACGGCAACGAATGAGTGGATGTGAGCAGTGATTCTGGATTTTAGGAGTTTCACCAGAAGGGGGCTGCTGGCAGATCACATATGCCCGGCAGAAACCTGAGGGGGGGAATGGGAGGAACAGAGCATGGAAAGAGCAGAAGGTGTAAGACCAGATCGGTGGTGGTAGAAGACAAACAGACCAACTCTACCTGTCTGCGAAGTAAAAGTGATAGTCCCATAGATTCAGCTTTATCGTGGGATATTCCAATGATCTTAAATAAATTCATTATTTTATGATTTTTAAAAATTTTTAATTACGCAATGAATCAATCAACTATTGTAGACCTCTCCCTCCCAATACCCTCCTTCTCTATGTGTTGCATGGCAGCACTGCCAGAGGCCGAAAGTGCCCAGGCAATGCCACGCTGGAGGAGGTGTTATTTATTTATTTGGCATGGGGGTGGTGTACTTTGAATGTATCTGTACTTGTTTTCTTGCTTGTTTGTTTGTCCGGGTGATATCTCAGCCATCCTTTGAACTATGAAGCTGAAATTTGGGCACAATAGCGAGCACTTGCTTTGGGAAAAACGGTACTTTTTTTTCTTGATGAATTGATTAATTACTTAATTATTACCGATTCATTTTGTACTTATTTATTTTCTTTCTCATCTGGGCAATATCTCAGGCACACCCAACAGGAATTCAGAGACGTCTCCCTTGACATATATTGTGCCTTCGATATGGTCTGGCACCCAGCTCTGCTCACCAAACTCTCCTCTTATCGTGTACAAGGAAATCTCCACGCATGGCTCGTGGATTTCCTCTCCTTTCGTAGTCGACATGCGGCTCTAAATCGAATTCTCTAATCTCCTCTTCCAGTCCAGGCTGAAGTTTCTCAATGCAGTGTTCTGGGCCCTGTGCTTTTTCTGGTCTTCATTAATGATATCTCCGACTCTCTGGAAAATTCTCTCTATTTCTTTGCTGATGACTCCACTCTCTGCTGCTCCATATTCCAACCCTGAGATTGGCAGTCAGCAGCCTCTTCACTCTCTGCAGACCTGGATAACATCACAAACTGGTCAAACAAGTGGAATATGTCTTTCAATCCTGACATATATCACACTCTCACCCTGTCTCTCCGAAAAGACTGTCTGGACAACCCTCCCATCTACTTTCTGAACAGTCCTCTTGAAGAAGTTCTGTCACTCAACCTGTGGGTCTCACGATCTGTCATGATCTTTCCTGAGAAAACCACATCCTCCATTGGCCTTCCTTCGCACTTCTGAGCTTCTCACCACGTACAAAGCTTTCATCCGCAGCTTTATGGAGTACTGATGTCCCCTCTGGGCTGGTCCTCCGGCCTCACACCTATCTCGGCTTCACGCTGTAGAAACCAAGGCTTTCAGAATCATTGGTATCTCCCCTGATGAAAATGTTTCTGAGGGTCTTTCACTCTCTCACCGCAGGCAGGTTGGCGGTCTTTCTGTCTTCTACCGACTCCTCTCCTGCCTCGCTCCCCCAGCTCTGTCTGTGCTCTGTCCCCCTAGTATTTCTGCCGGACGCACAAGATCTGCCAGCAACCCTCTTCTGGTGAAACTGCCAAAATCAAGACTCTCTGCTCACCCTCACTCTTTTATTCCTATTTTTTGCCGCCTCTGGAACAATCTCCCACACTCTCTTCAATCCCACTCCTCCCTCCAGGTCTTCAAAACAGCTGTTCAAGCCGCTGTCACACCTTGACGTTTTAGCCAGCGTATGCCGACGTATGAAAAATTTGGCTACGTTAAGAGCACGCTGAAGCACTCTGGCATACGTTGTAGTACGCCGAGCTCGTCGACAAATTTCGTGCATGCACAAAATTTGTCGACGTATGCCAGCGTATGACTCACACCAGCACTCAATTTTGATACGTCGGCATACGCTGGCTAAATCGTCAAGGTGTGACAGGGGCTTCACCACCATCTCTTATCTTCCTCCATCCGAAAGCTTGATCTTTACTAACTCTGTTAATCCATCCAAATCCACCTCCTTCAAATTCCCTGTTTTCTTTCCTTTATTATATGTTCTATCTGTTAGCTCTAACACCACGAGCCTCGACTTAGTATACCAAAAAAAAAACAGCATTTTGCATCACAACCTATTGTCGTAACAGAAGGAGTCGATGAAAGGTCGATGTCTGTGCTATAAATTGGTGTCTTGGTGTCCTCATTCAATTCTGCATTCATCATTCGACATTGGTGTCCTCATTCCAATATGCAATGTTGCCATGGGTGAGTCTAAGAAATTAATGGCTCGCCCATCAAAAATTGCCAAACTTCCCACCTAAAGCAAGGTTGAATGATTGCAAACAGTTCCACCAGGAATGACAGAATATCCAATTTTGAGTTTAAATTTTATTTTATGTTTTAACTCGTGTGACCCTAAGTCCCCACCCCTTCAGGCATGAACTGGAGGTCTAATCCAACAAATCGTTACATATTTCATGCATCCCCTAATGTTGATTGCATATGGAAAGTTTTATTTTAAAAATGTGCTGTAATTGCATCTTTTGCTATTTGATGTGTTGACCCTGCCTCAGAGGGCAGGGCCAGAAATTATGCTGCTCCTGCACCTTCGTGCCATGTGGTGATCATAACTACTAAGTTTGGTGAATTTCTGCACAACCGCTTAGGAGGAGATGGCGTGACCGACGGACAGACGGATGAACGGACAGACCGACGGATGAACGGACAGACAGACAGACAGCCGATTACAATATCTCCCGCTTTTTTCAAAAAGTGCCAGGATAATAAAGAGATGAGAATTTTGAGCGATTTCTGTTATAGGAGTTGTTGTTGTTTTTAAGATGAATTTCATTGACAAATTACTCCCCTCACCGCTAATCCTCCCCGGAGAAAGTCTAACTTATTGGACTGTATTATTTGTGCTCCATCATTTTGACAGGCTTTTCCCCAAGTAATAAGTATAAGCAACACCTGTCGCCCAATGGCTTACCTTTTTAGGAAGTGATTGCTCACATGTGCCTTTGCGTATGCCATAGTCATTCGTTTGCTTTGACCAAAGCCGATGAATGGTTGAGCTGCATAACATCACCTTTTTTGGAACTTCCAATTCCATGTGAAGCATTCCTACCAGCAAATTGTGTTCTCATTACTAAAAAGGTCTCAAACATGCATTTGTATTATTAGCTCACCTGGAACGAAGTTCAGGAGAGCTTTGCGATGGCACGTTGTCAGTCCATCAGTCCGTAAACACTTGAAACTTCTTCTCCGAAACCGCTGATGGGATTGCGACCAAATTTGGTACAAATGATATTTGTTGTGTTGTGACTAAAGTTTGTTCACGGCATTAAAAGATTAAAGGGGGTTTACCAGGGTCAAAGTCCAGGTTTGACCCCCCAAAATAGGTATTTGCTTTCTTTTCTGAAACTACACACACAATTTTGATGAAACCTGACCATAACCTTCACCACCCATGCTGTACCAAAGTTTGTTCACGGTATTAAAAAAACTGCTCCTTTGGGGTCTACGGGGGGGGGGTTGCCCCCCAAAATAGGTATTTGCTCTCTTCTCAGAAACTACATATGCAATTTCGATGAAACTTCACCACAACCTTAATGACCCATGATGTACCAATGTTTGTTGAAGGCATTAGAAAAATTGGGGTCTTAGGAGGTATATGGGATTTGGGTGACTGGGGGTTGCCCCCCAAAATATGTATGTTGTTGTTTGTTTGTTTAAAGTCTTATGATTATGTCAGTATGATTCTACATGCTGCCCTGTCTTCTCGCAACCATTGAAATTGGTTTAAAATACCCTTAGACTATGCAGTATACTGTTTATTCTACCAGGTGAGCGTCAGGGGTATTGCCCCTATGTTTGATTGATGAGACGGTGAGAGTACACAACCCAACCGCGCGTGCGCTCATTGGGACAAGATGCTCTCCCAACATATCAACCAAATTTTCCAGGTGTACGTTCAAAGCAGTGATTAGGAAGTGGTAGCAGGCACATTACGTGAATTGGCTCTATTTGAAGAGAGAAATGGGCCGGCCTTTTACTGGTCCCAACTGAACTTCCTCATTCATGATGCAGTGAGCCCAGATTCAAATCCATGAAACCAAATGTGTTTGTCCATTCTCTGCAATTGTCCTTGTAATTCATGTACAAGTACACTGATGTCTATTCCTGCATTTCTCCCCCATGTCATTGATGCACAAGCTCCTCTACGAGCCTAAGATCACTGTAAATAAATAATAATTTACCTCATCACTGTGTCACCTGAAATATATTGAAATCTGTGATGGGCTGGATTAGTGTCACATGGTTGTGCAGGTTGTTGTTCTTCTTAACCTGCTTGTGAAGGAAACACATTTTTGCCGACGAGACTAGCTGACTGCAACAACCATCTGTTCACAGTATAAATATTTACGCACTTTCAGCTTTTAAAATCGATGTATGTTTTGGTTATAACCCCATTTATTGGTTGCAAGGGTCCATGTATTGCAGCTTTGGACCCAAGCCTCTTCACCGGGGCCATTAGTAACCCCGGAGTCCTCCTTGCGACAGATTGCGCTCAGCTCTGCTCTCGGAAAGGCGGCCTCATGTGTCCATTGAATGAAGCAAAGGCCAATCGAGAGCCATCTTGGCAGTCGTTTTCACTCGCGCTAGCCGCTCTATCAGCAGTTCCCGGCTGTTTGAAGTCTCTCTACACCTACTTCCCTTTCCCCACTTACTCCTCCCACACTCCACTTTCCCCTATCCCCACTTCTCCCTTCCCCATCCAATATACCTAATGAAACCTGTTCTTCTCCCGTTATGAAATAGAAAAATTCCTTGATGGAAAATATGTTTTTTAATTCATTGCGTCTTCATCCACATTTTCCCCAATTTATTCCCTCCTCCACCAAAGGTAGATGGAGGTTATGTTTTCACCCCTGTCTCTGTTTGTCTGTGAACAAGACATCTCAAAATGTTGTTGACGAATTCGGACGAAATTTGGTGGACAGGTTGGGTATGTGACGAGGACGAATCGATTCAATTTTCGTGAAGATTCGAATTCCAAATCCGGATCAGAGAATTTTTTATTTTTTAAGTGATTCTTCACTATTGAGATATCGGGCAAAAAAAATGCTAGAAATCAACATATCTCAAAAAGTTGTGGATGGATGCAGACGAAACATGCTGGACAGGTTCGGTGTGTGACAAGGACGAATCGATTCAATTTTCGTGAAGATTCGAATTCGAAAATCCGGATCAGAGAATTTTTTTTATTTTTTAAGTGATTCTTCACTAATGAGATATCGGGCAAAAAAATGCTAGAAATCAAGATATCTCAAAAAGTTGTGGATGGATGCAGACGAAACATGCTGGACAAGTTGTGTGTGTGACAAGGACGAATCATTGCGATTTTCGTGGAGATTCGAATTCGATTTTTTTTATTTTTTAAGAGAAGTTTTCAGAGAATTTTTAAAGTGATTCTTCACTGTTGAGATATCGGGCAAAACAACGCTAGACATCAAGTTATCTCACAAAGTTGTGGATGGATGCAGACGAAACATGCTGGACAAGTTGGGTGTTTGACAAGGACGAATCAATGCGATTTTCGTGAAGATTCGAATTCGAATATTTTTTATTTTTTAAGAAAAATTTTCAGAGAATTTTTCATTTTATAAGTGATTCTTCACTGTTGAAATATAGGGCAAAAAAACGCTAGAAATCAAGGTATCTCAAAAGGTTGTGGATGGATGCAGACGAAACATGCTGGACAAATTGGGTGTGTGACAAGGACAAATCAATGCGATTTTCGTGAAGATTCGAATTCGAATATTTTTTATTTTTAAGAAAAATTTTCAGAGAATTTTTCATTTTTAAAGTGATTCTTCACTGTTGAGATATAGGGCAAAGAAACGCTAGAAATCAAGATATCTCAAAACGTTGTGGATGGATGCAGACGAAACATGCTGGACAAGTTGGGTGTTTGACAAGGACGAATCAATGCGATTTTCATGAAGATTCGAATATTTTTTATTTTTTAAGAAAAATTTTCAGAGAATTTTTCATTTTTTAAGTGATTCTTCACTATTGAGATATAGGGCAAAAAAACGCTAGAAATGAAGATATCTCAAAACGTTGTGGATGGATGCAGACGAAACATGCTGGACAAGTTGGGTGTTTGACAAGGACGAATCAATTCGATTTTCGTGAAGATTCGAATTCGAATATTTTTTATTTTTTAAGAAAAATTTTCAGAGGATTTTTCATTTTTTAAGTGATTCTTCACTGTTGAGATATAGGGCAAAAAAACGCTAGAAATCAAGATATCTCAATAAGTTGTGGATGGATGCAGACGAAACATGCTGGACAAGTTGGGTGTGTGACAAGGACGAATCGATTCAATTTTCGTGAAGATTCGAATTCGAAAATCCGGATCAGATAATTTTTTATTTTTTAAGTGATTCTTCACTATTGAGATATTGGGCAAAAAAACGCTAGAAATCAAGATATCTTAAAAAGTTGTGGATGGATGCAGACGAAACATGCTGGACAAGTTGGGTGTTTGACAAGGACGAATCAATGCGATTTTCATGAAGATTCGAATTCGAATATTTATTATTTTTGAAGAAAATTTTTCAGAGAATTTTTCATTGTTTAAGTGATTCTTCACTGTTGAGATATAGGGCAAAAAAACGCTAGAAATCAAGATATCTCAAAACGTTGTGGATGGATGCAGACGAAACATGCTGGACAAGTTGTGTGTGTGACAAGGACGAATCATAGCGATTTTCGTGGAGATTCGAATTCGATTTTTTTTTTTTTTAAGAGAATTTTTCAGAGAATTTTTAAAGTGATTCTTCACTGTTGAGATATCGGGCAAAACAATGCTAGACATCAAGTTATCTCAAAAAGTTGTGGATGGATGCAGACGAAACATGCTGGACAAGTTGGGTGTTTGACAAGGACGAATCAATGCGATTTTCGTGAAGATTCGAATTCGAATATTTTTTATTTTTTAAGAAACATTTTCAGAGAATTTTTCAATTTATAAGTGATTCTTCACTGTTGAGATATAGGGCAAAAAAACGCTAGAAATCAAGATATCTCAAAAAGTTGTGGATGGATGCAGACGAAACATGCTGGACAAGTTGGGTGTGTGACAAGGACAAATCAATGCGATTTTCGTGAAGATTCGAATATTTTTTATTTTTTAAGAAAAATTTTCAGAGAATTTTTCATTTTTTAAGTGATTCTTCACTATTGAGATATACGGCAAAAAAACGCTAGAAATCAAGATATCTCAAAAAGTTGTGGATGGATGCAGACGAAACATGCTGGACAAGTTGGGTGTGTGACAAGGACAAATCAATGCGATTTTCGTGAAGATTCGAATTCCAATATTTTTTATTTTTAAGAAAATTTTTCAGAGAATTTTTCATTTTTTAAGTGATTCTTCACTGTTGAGATATAGGGCAAAGAAACGCTAGAAATCAAGATATCTCAAAACGTTGTGGATGGATGCAGACGAAACATGCTGGACAAGTTGGGTGTTTGACAAGGACGAATCGATTCGATTTTCGTGAAGATTCGAATTCGAATATTTTTTATTTTTTAAGAAAAATTTTCAGAGGATTTTTCATTTTTTAAGTGATTCTTCACTGTTGAGATATAGGGCAAAAAAACGCTAGAAATCAAGATATCTCAATAAGTTGTGGATGGATGCAGACGAAACATGCTGGACAAGTTGGGTGTGTGACAAGGACGAATCGATTCAATTTTCGTGAAGATTCGAATTCGAAAATCCGGATCAGATAATTTTTTATTTTTTCAGTGATTCTTCACTATTGAGATATTGGGCAAAAAAACGCTAGAAATCAAGATATCTTAAAAAGTTGTGGATGGATGCAGACGAAACATGCTGGACAAGTTGGGTGTTTGACAAGGACGAATCAATGCGATTTTCATGAAGATTCGAATTCGAATATTTATTATTTTTGAAGAAAAATTTTCAGAGAATTTTTCATTGCTTAAGTGATTCTTCACTGTTGAGATATAGGGCAAAAAAACGCTAGAAATCAAGATATCTCAAAACGTTGCGGATGGATGCAGACGAAACATGCTGGACAAGTTGGGTGTGTGACAAGGACGAATCGATTCAATTTTCGTGAAGATTCGAATTCGAAAATCCGGATCAGAGAATTTTTTTATTTTTTAAGTGATTCTTCACTAATGAGATATCGGGCAAAAAAAATGCTACAAATCAACATATCTCAAAAAGTTGTGGTTGGATGCAGACGAAACATGCTGGACAAGTTGGGTGTGTGACAAGGACGAATCGATTCAATTTTCGTGAAGATTCGAATTCGAAAATCCGGATCAGAGAATTTTTTATTTTTTAAGTGATTCTTCACTAATGAGATATCGGGCAAAACAACGCTAGACATCAAGTTATCTCAAAAAGTTGTGGATGGATGCAGACGAAACATGCTGGACAAGTTGTGTGTGTGACAAGGACGAATCATAGCGATTTTCGTGGAGATTCGAATTCGATTTTTTTTTTTTTAAGAGAATTTTTCAGAGAATTTTTAAAGTGATTCTTCACTGTTGAGATATCGGGCAAAACAACGCTAGACATCAAGTTATCTCAAAAAGTTGTGGATGGATGCAGACGAAACATGCTGGACAAGTTGGGTGTTTGACAAGGACGAATCAATGCGATTTTCGTGAAGATTCGAATTCGAATATTTTTTATTTTTTAAGAAACATTTTCAGAGAATTTTTCAATTTATAAGTGATTCTTCACTGTTGAGATATAGGGCAAAAAAACGCTCGAAATCAAGATATCTCAAAAAGTTGTGGATGGACGCAGACGAAACATGCTGGACAAGTTGGGTGTGTGATAAGGACGAATCGATTCAATTTTCGTGAAGATTCGAATTCGAAAATCCAGATCAGAGAATTTTTATTTTTTAAGTGATACTTCACTATTGAGATATCGGGCAAAAAAACGCTAGAAATCAAGATATCTCAAAACGTTGTGGATGGATGCAGATGAAACATGCTGGACAAGTTGGGTGTGTGACAAGGACAAATCAATGCGATTTTCGTGAAGATTCGAATTCGAATATTTTTTTATTTTTGAAGAAAAATTTTCAGATAATTTTTCATTGTTTAAGTGATTCTTCACCATTGATATATAGGGCAAAAAAACGCTAGAAATCAAGATATCTCAAAACATTGTGCATGGATGCAGACGAAACATGCTGGACAAGTTGGGTGTGTGACGAGGACAAATCAATGTGATTTTCGTGAAGATTCGAATTCGAATATTTTTTATTTTTTAAGAAAAATTTTCAGAGAATTTTTCATTTCATAAGTGATTCTTCACTGTTGAGATATAGGGCAAAAAACCGCCAGAAATCAAGATATCTCAAAAAGTTGCGGATGGATGCAGACGAAACATGCTGGACAAATTGGGTGTGTGACAAGGACAAATCAATGCGATTTTCGTGAAGATTCGAATTCGAATTCGAATGTTTTTTATTTTTAAGAAAAATTTTCAGAGAATTTTTCATTTTTTAAGTGATTCTTCACTGTTGAGATATAGGGCAAAGAAACGCTAGAAATCAAGATATCTCAAAAAGTTGTGGATGGATGCAGACGAAACATGCTGGACAAGATTGGTGCGTGACAAGGACAAATCAATGCGATTTTCGTGAAGATTCGAATTCGAATATTTTTTATTTTTAAGAAAAATTTTCAGAGAATTTTTCATTTTTTAAGTGATTCTTCACTGTTGAGATATAGGGCAAAGAAACGCTAGAAATCAAGATATCTCAAAACGTTGTGGATGGATGCAGACGAAACATGCTGGACAAGTTGGGTGTTTGACAAGGACGAATCAATGCGATTTTCATGAAGATTCGAATATTTTTTATTTTTTAAGAAAAATTTTCAGAGAATTTTTCATTTTTTAAGTGATTCTTCACTATTGAGATATACGGCAAAAAAACGCTAGAAATCAAGATATCTCAAAAAGTTGTGGATGGATGCAGACGAAACATGCTGGACAAGTTGGGTGTGTGACAAGGACAAATCAATGCGATTTTCGTGAAGATTCGAATTCCAATATTTTTTATTTTTAAGAAAAATTTTCAGAGAATTTTTCATTTTTTAAGTGATTCTTCACTGTTGAGATATAGGGCAAAGAAACGCTAGAAATCAAGATATCTCAAAACGTTGTGGATGGATGCAGACGAAACATGCTGGACAAGTTGGGTGTTTGACAAGGACGAATCGATTCGATTTTCGTGAAGATTCGAATTCGAATATTTTTTATTTTTTAAGAAAAATTTTCAGAGGATTTTTCATTTTTTAAGTGATTCTTCACTGTTGAGATATAGGGCAAAAAAACGCTAGAAATCAAGATATCTCAATAAGTTGTGGATGGATGCAGACGAAACATGCTGGACAAGTTGGGTGTGTGACAAGGACGAATCGATTCAATTTTCGTGAAGATTCGAATTCGAAAATCCGGATCAGATAATTTTTTATTTTTTAAGTGATTCTTCACTATTGAGATATTGGGCAAAAAAACGCTAGAAATCAAGATATCTTAAAAAGTTGTGGATGGATGCAGACGAAACATGCTGGACAAGTTGGGTGTTTGACAAGGACGAATCAATGCGATTTTCATGAAGATTCGAATTCGAATATTTATTATTTTTGAAGAAAAATTTTCAGAGAATTTTTCATTGCTTAAGTGATTCTTCACTGTTGAGATATAGGGCAAAAAAACGCTAGAAATCAAGATATCTCAAAACGTTGCGGATGGATGCAGACGAAACATGCTGGACAAGTTGGGTGTGTGACAAGGACGAATCGATTCAATTTTCGTGAAGATTCGAATTCGAAAATCCGGATCAGAGAATTTTTTTATTTTTTAAGTGATTCTTCACTAATGAGATATCGGGTAAAAAAAATGCTACAAATCAACATATCTCAAAAAGTTGTGGTTGGATGCAGACGAAACATGCTGGACAAGTTGGGTGTGTGACAAGGACGAATCGATTCAATTTTCGTGAAGATTCGAATTCGAAAATCCGGATCAGAGAATTTTTTATTTTTTAAGTGATTCTTCACTAATGAGATATCGGGCAAAACAACGCTAGACATCAAGTTATCTCAAAAAGTTGTGGATGGATGCAGACGAAACATGCTGGACAAGTTGTGTGTGTGACAAGGACGAATCATAGCGATTTTCGTGGAGATTCGAATTCGATTTTTTTTTTTTTTTAAGAGAATTTTTCAGAGAATTTTTAAAGTGATTCTTCACTGTTGAGATATCGGGCAAAACAACGCTAGACATCAAGTTATCTCAAAAAGTTGTGGATGGATGCAGACGAAACATGCTGGACAAGTTGGGTGTTTGACAAGGACGAATCAATGCGATTTTCGTGAAGATTCGAATTCGAATATTTTTTATTTTTTAAGAAACATTTTCAGAGAATTTTTCAATTTATAAGTGATTCTTCACTGTTGAGATATAGGGCAAAAAAACGCTAGAAATCAAGATATCTCAAAAAGTTGTGGATGGATGCAGACGAAACATGCTGGACAAGTTGGGTGTGTGATAAGGACGAATCGATTCAATTTTCGTGAAGATTCGAATTCGAAAATCCAGATCAGAGAATTTTTATTTTTTAAGTGATTCTTCACTATTGAGATATCGGGCAAAAAAACGCTAGAAATCAAGATATCTCAAAACGTTGTGGATGGATGCAGATGAAACATGCTGGACAAGTTGGGTGTGTGACAAGGACAAATCATTGCGATTTTCGTGAAGATTCGAATTCGAATATTTTTTATTTTTGAAGAAAAATTTTCAGAGAATTTTTCATTGTTTAAGTGATTCTTCACTATTGATATATAGGGCAAAAAAACGCTAGAAATCAAGATATCTCAAAAAGTTGTGGATGGATGCAGGTGAAACATGCTGGACAAAATGCCTACAGTGCTAACAAGTGTGACAAGGACAATTTTGTGACAAATTTGTGACAAGGACAGACAACTGTGACAATGCGATTTTCGTGATGATTCGCATTCGATTTTTTTTTTTTTTTTTGATTTTCAAAGAATTTTTCATTTGTTAAGTGATTCTTCACTATTGAGATATAGGGCAAAAAACGATATGTAGCATGATATCACCAAAAGTTGTTGATGAGTTATGACAAAACTTGGTGAGTCAGGTGGTTAGGTGACAAGAACAAGCCGATTCGATTTGGGTTGAGTCCAGATCCGGCCTATCAGTGGGATACAAAACGTAAACTGTTCACCTTGGCGGAGGTATGCTCTCTAATGAGTGACCTTCTAGTTGTTCTCTGCGTTTTCTAAGACGTGACAAAACATTTAAAGTTGTGGTTTCATGACTGTGCTAAATAAAACCCAAAGATCCAACATGGACATCACTAAATTCCAATCCAAGAATGAACGACATGCTTGGAGGGCAAATGTCAGGGATTAACAAAATGCCTACAGCGCTAACCTTTTCCAACTAAATTGCTGCTCATGGCCTTGTGCTCTAAAAACAGTCTCAGCAATGTTTTAATTACATCTATTCAGGTCGGAGAGCTACCATTGACCTTTCTTGTTGCAAAAAAAAAAAATCACTTCATCACTCTTAGGGTGTGTACGAGTGAGTGGTCAGTAAAATGACCTTTTCACTCGGGGAGCAGAATATTTCTCCTTGCTTATGATCCCGCTCCCTATGACGACCACAAGTCTCACCATCATCGCAGTGCGGTTGTCTTATTTCACATGCAACTTTTTTCGTTTGAATCCTATCCTCCGGCATGAGAACAGCACGTGCAAGTGCCAAATGTTGTGGTTATTGTGCAGGAATGAAAATGAAGAGACGGTGTAGTTCCCAAAGGAACAATTAACACTTTTCTCAATACATTTTTTGATGTCCATGCAGGTTCAGCGCAAGGTCATATGAACCATACAGGGAATGATTTCCATAAATTACGTTCAAGTGGAATGAAATACAGGAGCCAGAGCCTCCCAGGCTGAGTAACTGTTTGCATGCTTAACTATAGCCAAGGTGCATGAGATTATCAGGCCAGACATGCAGGTGTCAGAGCAGACACACAACATACCGATGGAGCATTTTAGCTGCGATTGACAGACAGACCAAAATTTTAGGCTCTCTTGAATGATGACATCTCCATGTTCCATAATGACAACTATACAGTCATGTGAAAAAGTATGTACACCCCATGTAAAGTTTTGACTTTTTCAACATATTTCAACATAGCTATTTGATCTTCATTTCAACAACATTGATAGATAAAGGTGATATAATATAACAAATATAATGAAAATTTACACTTTGTAGTCCATTGTATAATTTAAATAAACATAAATGCAAATTTCGCAGGTGGAAAAAGTAAGTACACCCTTGGCTCTAATAGGTGGTATTGCCCCCTTTGGCAGAAACAACCTCAAGTAGGCGTTTCTTGTAACTGTCTACCAGTCTCTGACATCGACTGGGAGAAATTTTTGCCCACTCCTCCATGCAGAATTATTTCAGCTGTGCGATGTTTGAGGGGTTTCTTGCATGCACAGCTCGTTTCAAATCCCTCCACAACATCTCGATGGGATTTAGATCCGGACTTTGACTTGGCCATTCCAGAACCCTCCATTTCTTTCCTTTCAATCATTCCTTGGTGGATTTACTGGTATGTTTAGGGTCATTGCCATGTTGCAAGGTCCACCTTCGGTTGAGCTTCAACTTTCCGACAGATGGCCTCACATTATCCTCAAGCACCCTCTGGTACAATGAAGAATTCATAGTGGATTCTATGATGGTGAGCTGCCCAGGCCCTGATGCAGCAAAGCTGCCCCAAACCATAATATTTCCACCACCATGCTTTACAGTTGGTATCAGGTTCTTGTGGTCAAAAGCTGTCTTTGGTTTTCGCCAAACATGTCTTCTGGTACTGTGGCCAAATAGCTCTACCTTTGACTCATCTGCCCAGAGCACATTGTTCCAGAAGTGCTGGTCTTTGCCTATGTGTTCATTGGCAAACCTTAGTCTTGCCCTGATGTTCTTTCTGGACAGCAAAGGTTTCTTCCTGGTACACCTCCCATGTAGATCAAATTTGTGCAGCCTCTTTCTTATGGTAGACTCGTGCACTTTGACATCAACAGTGGCAAGAGCTAGTAGGGACCTGTAGCTCTGTGGGTCCCATGATGACATTTTGGGGTTCTTCGAGACTTCTTTCAGCATCTTGCGGTCTGCTCTCGGGCTGAACTTGCTGTGGCGGCCTGGCCTGAACAAGTTGGCAGTTGTTTGGAATCCTCTCCACTTGTAGATGATCTTCCGGACAGTCGAATTATTGATTTCAAATTGTTTGGAGATCTTTTTAAATCCCTTCCCAGACTCGTAGGCATCTATAAACTTCTTTCTGAAGGCCTAAGAGAGCTCTTTTGATCTAGGCATAGTGACGCCACACACTTCAACAACAAAGAAAAAACCAAACTAAATGTCTGAGGTTTAAATAAGACAGGTTCCTCCAAGATCCTCTCTAACGATGTTCTAATCATTTGCACCTGAGCTGGTGCACCTGATTCTTATTTTAGGTATTTGAAGTAGTGATAAATGTAGGGGTGTACTTGCTTTTTCCACATGCGAAATTTGCATTTATGTTTATTTAAATTATACAATGGACTATAAAATGTAAATGTTTCATGATATTTGTTATATTATATCACCTTTATCTGTCAATATTGTTGAAATGAAGATCAAATAGCTGTATGCTGAAATATGTTGAAAAAGTCAAAATTTTACATTGGGTGTACTTACTTTTTCACGTGACTGTATGTGCCAGTATTGTCCAACTTTTTGAAGTGATGTGACAAATACAAATATTTAATTTCCCTCCGCATGCCATTGGCAACAGTCACTGAATGAATGATCGTTTTAAGGCCATTTTCCCCGCTAGAGCAGGGGTTAGCCTGGCGGGCCCAATGACAATCATGGTTCCCTGTTTGAGGCAATGTTTTTATGGCCGGATGCCCTTCCTGGCTAAAGTCAAGTTTAACGTTGTTATAAAATGTAAGTTAGGGGAGATGAAACAATCAAACCTGCTAACCCCACCATTCTCAGTGGATTGATTGATGATTGATCGGCCTCTATTTTAAACTTAAATAGGCTTTAAGTAGGGGTGACAATAAAGATGTATTTTTTTATTTCACTTTCACCTTACTTCTGGCATTTTTAAAATTGCTCTAAAGTAAAAGGGTACTTTATATAAGATATCAGATGAAGTACATTTTGACCCACCATGCCTGTCCCCATATTTTATGTTTCACCACTCCTTCCTAGTGCAGGTAGTGTTTGCACTGGAATGTGTGAGTTGTTTGTTCTTTTAGCATTCCCTGACCTCAAGCAGATAATTTGGTCAGAGTACCAACACAGAGAGGCCTAGTTTTTAAAAATTATTCTTTCTCTTTCCTTCCCTCTCCCTCTCTTTATAAGGGGTGAGGTCAAAGAGTGCCAAGCTTCTGCACTGCCTTGTCCACAATACTCCTCCACTTCAATCTGTCCTCAGACAACTCTCTCCACTATCCAAACTCCCCCACATTATTGATATCAATCCTCTCACAATCTTCCCATCTCAACCGTGGCCTACATCTTTTCCCTCCTACCTTGCTCCCTCAACATATCCACTCTTTTTGCCATTCTCTCTTCCCCCATTCACACCAAGTATCCAGCCCATCTCAGCCAGCATTTCACCAATCTCCCGTCAAGCTCAACTCAAAAGGTTGTGGACGGATTCGGACGAAATTTGGCAGAGATGTAGCGTGGGTGACAAGGACGAAATTATTAGATTTTGGTGAAGATCCGGATTCGGATCCGGCTAGTAAAAAATGTAAGTGATTCTTCACCATTGGGAGATCGGGCCAAAAACGATACATCGCAGGATATCTCAAAAAGTTGTGGACGGATGATTTTGATTAAATGTGATTCTGTATTGTGATTTTCTGGTCTACTCTGGGATACAAAACGTAAACTGTTCACCTGGTGGAGGTATGCTCTCTACTGAGTGCCTTTTTGCTGTAAGGGCTTCAGAAATTATTTACCCGAAAATATATAATCAGGTTGGTATTTCATCTTCATAGAGAGTCCACCTGTTACGTTTGGGTGATCTCATAATGCATGTCAGGTACAATGAAGATAGCTCGCATGGTATATTCCCAAAAGAGACACTTTATAAAGGTTTCAACGTCAAATATGGCACAAGTACAAAAAAGAAAGTCAACTTTCAACATTATCTTAAGTGCAACAATATGCTTCTCTTTTACTTCCATTCTTGGTTTTCAAGTCAAGCTATCATACATTATTCAGTATTCTGCAGGCCTTAAATAATTCACTAACAATCACCAGATGTCCTATTTTACTACGCGGAAATATGTAGTGTGTCGTTGGTTGTTATCTCCAAATGCGGGTTTCAGAAGGTGGAGCGGAGCCCTCCCAGGTCTCGATGTGCACACCTTTGTGTTTGTGTGTATGTCTGAGTGTGTGTGTGTGTGTGTGTGTGTGTGTGTGTGTGTGTGTGTGTCTGTGTGTGTGTGTGTCTGTGTGTGTGTCTCTCTGTTTGTGTGTGTGTGTGTGTGTGTGTGTGTGTTTGTATTGTTGGTTGTTATCTCCACATGCGGGTTTCAGAATAGGTGTGTGTGTGTGTGTGTGTGTGTGTGTGTGTGTGTGTGTGTGTGTGTGTGTGTGTGCGTGCGCATTTGCTGCTTATGTTTGATTTTATACATAACATTTTGATATGGTAGCACTGCTCCTTTGTGTTTGGCGTGGCACTGTTATCTTTGTTCAGTTGATTAATATCTTACCTTTGGTTCCTTGTGCTGGTTTAAGGCCTTCTCTGCACCTCCTTTTTTTCTTTCCAATACTGTTATTTATTTCATCATCTCTTATCAAAATAGACATATTCAAAATCTCATCGAAAATAAAATTTGTCTTGTCAACAACGTTGTAACTGCCGCTGTCCAAAAACTCGTATTGATATTGGCCTTATTTGTGTCATGAAGTTCAGTCACCTGGTGCATCTCACTTTTGGGTGGCAAGCCCCTGGTGAGATTTGGAAGTTTTGGGCCTGTTTTTCCCCCTGAATTTCAGTTGCTTTGTTTTTATTATCCCCACACTTTTTGAAGAAAAAAAAAAAAACAGGGATATTGTAATTGACTCCTGTCTATCTGAGTCCGTCACGGTATTTTCTTCTAAACAGTTGGGCAGAAATTCCCCAAACTTGCTAGTTATGATCACGACATGGCAAGAAGATTCATGAGCAGTATCATGTTTGGCATCGCCCCATGGTGTGGGGTGAGAAGGTCATGTACTGAAAAATGCAATTCCGGGAACATTTTAAAACATTTTTAATGAAGCTTTGTATCTGCAATCAACATTGGAGGTCAGATTAAATATGGAACGATTTTTTGGATTTGACTCCAGGTTAATGCCGAAAGGGGTCACAGGGGTCAAAACGGGGAAATTTTTTAACTCAAAATTTATTGGAACTTTTTCCCATCTTTCAAAGTGTGGGGCTTTGCGATGGCTTTCCATGGACTTTGCTCTCTTTTTTAAAATAACTTTTCAGCATCGATGTGTATGATTGCACAGTCAATTACTGCTCCTTCCACGCGCTGAAGGAAGCGTTTGTGTGGAAACAGTTGAATTCAGTTTCACATCCACAAAACAACACTTTGTTGGGCCTGTATGTATCACCTCCATAATCATCTTGTGTTGAGGAAGTGCCTTGTAAGTGGCCGTTTGTTGGTCATCAACTTGGTTGCGCCTCTGTTTGTGTTCAGATGATGTACCTCACCTTGGGAATTTTTTTTGTTGGCCACTCATGGTTAGGATGTCACCTGCTGCGATACACTTCTTTCACGTCGTGGTGAGAGATTGTTAAAATTTATTCAAGCTCTCGTAGTTGTCACCTCACCCATGTTTGTGTGATTTTTCTTTCGGAACAGGATGTATCCCTTGGGTTTTTTCTGTTCAACAATGATTGTTAGATCAGCTGTCAGTGGGGTATGAAGTAGTAAGATGAGAATAGTGTTAGAGATGTCTTTTTAAAGTTCAAGAAGAAGAAACTTTTCTACTTTTCTGGTCAAATGTTTGCATTCATCGTCGAGTGAAATCTGTCTTACTCGTCTTTTACTACCCCCCTTTTCTTTTTTATCCCCACATTATCTAGGTACCTGGTGTTGGACGAATGGTTAGGGTGGCGGGTTTGGGATCCGAAGGTCCTGAGTTTGAATCCTGTTCAGCTGTTGAATTAATACAAGGTGGGGTCGACTCAGCCTGTCATCCTTCCGAGGAAGGCGAAATGAGTACCAGGGTACTGGGTCCTCTCTCAAGGAGGTTGGTGGCAGGATTTGTACTCCAGGCGCCATAAAAAAAAAAACTCATTCCGTAGCACACACAGTGGTGTGTGTTGGGGTGGTGCAGAGGAGTCATCCAAGGACGTAGCGACGTGCTGCTCCAGCGTACGCTCCTATATATATATTATATATATATATATATATATATATATATATACGTATATATATATTCGGATTACCTTTTTTTTGTAACGCACTGTATATATAGGATATAGATATAGATATAGAAGATAGAAGAAGATAGATTTTTTAAAAAAATTAATAAAAAATATATATATATAATATATATACTGTATATAATGCGATTTGAACTATATAATGTACTTACTTTTTCCACATGCGAAATTTGCAATTATGTTTATTTAAATTATACAATGGACTACAAAATGTAAATGTTTCATGATATTTGTTATATTAAATCACCTTTATCTATCAATATTGTTGAAATGAAGATCAAATAGCTGTATGTTGAAATATGTTGAAAAGGTCAAAACTTTGCATGGGGTGTACTTACTTTTTCACGTGACTGTATGTATGTATATATATATATATATATATATATATATATATATATATATATATATATATATATATATATATATATATATATATATATATATATATATATACATATATATATATATATATATATATATATATATATATATATATATATATATATATATATATATATATATATATATATACATATATATATATATATATATATATAGATAGATAGATATATATATATATATATATAGATAGATAGATATATATATATATATATATATATAAATATATATATATATATATATATATATATATATATACACACAGTATGTATATATATATATATATATATATATATATATATATATATATATATATATATATATACACAGTATATATATATATACACAGTATGTATATATATATATATATATATATATATATATATATATATATATATATATATAATATTATATTATATATATTATCTAGGTAACTCCTGGTTGAGCTTCGTTAGCATGTCACATGTTGGGTTAGGACCACACACCGCAATGCTGTCAGGGAGGAGAAAGTGCAATTTGCATGAATTACAAAGTCATTAGTAGAAAATTGGCAAATCAATCCTTTTCAGGAAATTTGAACATCGGTCCCAGTATCCTAAGAAATGTGTTATGATGGGAGCACCAAACAGAGAAACTCGTTTCATTTTCCAAAAGTGACTCCTTTGGAGAAGTAGCTGCTCCTAGTTATTACCTCTGCCACCAAAGGTGGAAGGAGGTTATGTTTTCATCCCTGTCTGTCTGTTTGTCTGTGAAATTCAAGGATATCTGAAGAAGTTGTGGACCGTTTCAGATGAAACTTGTTGGAGAGGTTGGATGTGTGACAAGGACAAAATTGATTCGATTTCGGTGTAGATTCAGATCCAAATACTATAATTTTTAAAGGGATTCTTCACCATTGAGAAGTTGGGCCAAAAACTATGTTTATATAAACTATGTATATCTGCTGTATGTGGAGGTGTAGGTACCCCTGCTGGCCCACCTTAGCTGACCGTATCAAGGTTGAAGGGCCGAAACGGGATGATGCTGAGGACCTCGACTAAGGACCCTGTCAGTGAGGCACACTTGTGACCAGGTGTATTTTGAAATTATATATATATATATATATCACAATACCTCAAAACGTTATTGACGGATTTGGATAAAACTTGGTGCTCAGGTTGTGTGTGGGACAAAGACAAATTGATTCAATTTTTGTGAAGATCCAGATTTGATAATTTTTAAATTCATTAATTGATTCTTCACCATTGAAAGAATTGGTCAAAAAGGATATAATAAAAAAGTAAAATAACCACATTTAGAGGCCATTTTTCCCCGCAAAGCGGGGGTTGGCCTTTTTCGGGAACCGTGGTTGTTGTTGTTTTTTGGTCCCCTTTTTGAAGCAATGTTTTACGGCCGGATGCCCTTCCTGACGCCAACCCTTTTTGCCGCCTTTAACGACAAACAGGGAATTACCAGTGAACTGGTACTCAATTTGCCGACCTCGGAAGGATGACAGGCTGAGTCAACCCCCTGGCGTTAATTCAGCGATCGACCGGGATTCGAACCCAGGATCCTAGGATCCTAAGCCGGCACCCTAGCCGCTGGCCCAACACCAGGGTACTGGTCAAAAAGGATTAAAAAAAAAAAAAAAAAAAAACCTTTAGAGGCCATTTTTCCCCGCAAGCGGGGGTTGGCCTTTTTCGGGAACCGTGGTAGTTGTTGTTTTTCGGTCCCCTTTTTGAAGCAATGTTTTACGGCCGGATGCCCTTCCTGACGCCAACCCTTTTTGCCGCCTTTAACGACAAGCAGGGAATTACCAGTGAACTGGTACTCAATTAGCCGACCTCGGAAGGATGACAGGCTGAGTCAACCCCCCTGGCGTTAATTCAGCGATCGACCGGGTTTCAAACCCAGGATCCTAGGATCCTAAGCTGACACCCTAGCCGCTAGCCCAACACCAGGGTTTCAAAAAGGATATAAAGCACAATATTTCAAAAAGTTGTGGACAAAGAGCAAGCTGCTTAGATTTTGGTTCAGGTCCAGGTCCAGATCCAGATCTGGCCTATCAGTGGGATACAAAACGTAAACTATTCAACCTGGCGGAAGTATGCGCTCTACCGAGTGCCGTTCTAGTTTCCAATGCATCCTGCTCATTCTAAGTATGAATATATACAGTATTCCTTCTTTCGCTGATTGATTTGCAAGATTAGGCTCAAAGCTGAAACTAAGCAAAGTATATTTTGTCTTGTCTACTGTATTTACCTGCATCCTCCCACTTTTCAGTTTTTTTCCTTTGAAGGTGTACTTGCTGCATTCAAAGTAAGCCAAAATTTAAATAGGTTTTGGTGCACTAGTGAAATTTTACATTCTCTATCCCATCAAGATAACCACCTGGCATGCTCAGACCTCTTGAGTTGTGGTGGCAGGAAGCACGATTAGAGGTAGAGACAACGGTTGCCTTCTTACAACAGCTCCGTCTTAAAATGCGTTTATTATAATAAATATCTTAAATGGAAAATTTTGTTCTACTACTACTACAACACAACTTACATTTCCTCTGAAAGTCCTGATAAATGCACTTCGGACACTTTATTATTGTATCAGTTCTTTGTTCTGGTTATAAGTGCTATCAAAGGCATTCAAGTTGACTTTGCAAGATGAACAACTGCTCAAATAAAAACCCGCACCGTTCTGTGCAGTGGATTAATTACTCCAGAGTAGTGTTGGGCCACTATCTATCTGCATACAGACAGCGTTTAGGCCTTGGCCCTCATGCATTTGCCCTGAAAGGCTGTAGCCTTCAGCACAAGTTGGTCATGGCCCTTTCTGTCACCTGACGTGAGCAGATTACAGAGCAGCGAGGTGCTGGCAGGTAGACTGGACTCATTCCCGGATAATTGAACTCGGCGTGGGTTCTCTACAGCCCATTTAGTGCCTAATTAATGTCCCCCTCCTTCCTGACGCCGGGCACAGACCTGTATCATCTCTGGCAATTCCTTTCACTTTAGAGCCATGCCAAGAATCCCAGCGCCAAAACAGCTAAACGCACGAGGAGGGTCAAGGTCGGGACAGCATCGGGCTCTTGGCCCCAGCACATCATGTAACCAGGCAGATTCTAATCTCGGAGTTGGGGCAGGATAACATTCTGAATTAAACATTAACCATGCCCTTTCGGCACCTGGCTCTATATTTAAATATGAATTTGTCCTCAGCACATTTTGACAATGAAGCGTATTTCATTTGTCACCGAAATATCAAGCCCTTCTACTAAATGGCAAGGCACCGGTTTCAAAGGGGACTCCTGTGGGGCTCGCTGTGTTCTGTCCCCCTGAAATTGTTGCAGGACATAGCAAGAAACATGATAATTACACGAGGCTGTTGATGGGAAACTAAAAGGCGGACGGCCGCATTTGCTTTGCATTGTAACATGGCCGAGCAAGATTGCCATTTGAAATGACATGCCTCACCACATATCACCCACACTAACCTGGCGTGCTTGTAACTGCCGCAAGTAGTTTATAAACCGAGGGTATTCCTTACATTTAGAATGTCATTTACTCCGTGGGAGAATGTGTTTTTGTGCGTTCTTAAAGCGCATTTCAAGAAGCTTGTTTTACGCTCTTGGTGACTGCCTTGTACTACACAGATCAGTCGGGATGTTGGTTGTTTATTAAACTTGATAATGGATTATTTTAGACCACCCTATCTGCTCTCATCTTTTAAAAAAAAACTAGACGGTATTCATAGAATACTTACCCTGCGCAGTCAACTTGTTGCGAGCCAAATCCTCTGTTTTTGAACTTCTTTTTTTTCTTTGATCTAATATGGCTGCTAGACCACGTGAGTGATGACATCATAAATTTATATTCTCTAATGCAATTGTTGCATAGATCACGCTCAATAAATTTCAAACTGATCAGACTAAGCGTTGTCCCTGTCTAATTATGACGTCATAATCATGGCACCAATGGCGTCATCGTTAACAACACCTATTCCCCATATGGAGTTCTTTACAATGAGCCACGTTTCAATTTTTTCCATGCAGCGGTTTTGGAGATATAGAGGTGCAACATTTTTCGGTTTTTCCAAGATGACGCCTGTACCACATGACCTATGACGTCATGATTATCATTAAAATATTTTAAAGGATGAGGAGCTCCTATGGTGAAAATTTCGTGTCCATCAGACCAACAGTTGCTGAAATAAATTAATAATGATCGGATGGATAAGTGTTGTATTTGACGAATAATGACGTCATAACGAAGGCACCGATGACATCATCATTAGCATATCTTATTCCCCATGGGGAGTACTTGACAATGAGCCAGGTCTCAATTTTTTCCATGGAGTGGTTTCAGAGATATTGAGATGCGAAGTTTTTCCAAGATGGCGCCTGTACCACGTGACCTATGACGTCATAATAATCATTATAGTATTATACAGGAGGAGGCGCTACTATGGTGAAAATTTCATGTCAATCGGACCAACGGTTGCGGTTGCCGAGAAAATGAATTTTTAAAATGCAGACATGTATGGCACACGTACGTAACCGAATGCTTAACCCCACTTGTCGCTTTGCGAGCACAGGGTAAAAAGTTTCACTTGCATTTACATGAAAGAATCGCTTGTAGCCAAGCAATTAGACGGAGTTTATATTATGTAAGTTTGTACCATCGATGTAAGTTGTATCTCCAGTAAAGATACTCCTTTTGCTGATAATTCTGGCCAAGTGAATGTACAAGCGAAAGTATTCAGGTATAAGTGGCGTTGAACATCAATAAAGCTGAAAATAAGAGAAGGAGGCAGACAAAACAATGTGCAGCAACACAATTCAGCAAGCATCCGCAAGCATTGTTATTGGTTATGGGTTTGTTGATAAGATGAAAAGATCGCTGTTTCATGTATAAACAGAAATTTCCATCCTTTCCACGAGAAACCAGGCCGCAAAGATAATGGTGGACATTTCATGCCGATGGAATACTGGAGATACTGCATCACATCAATGGCTACCCAAGTATGTGAGCAGGTGCAGGTGGGATTTAAAGTAGGCCATTGACATGCGTCGCAGCTTAAATTATGCAGTAAACCATCGTACGTGATGCGGACCGCGTAAACCTACTGCATGATATGCTTCAACATTTGTCTCCTTGTATCACAAACAAGCCACCTGCGTGAACGTGCCTGTCTTTTGTACATCCAGAGCTAAAGTATGAAACTTCATCCTCCACTGTGCACCATGTGTACATGTACATGCAATCATCCCTGATCTTCACATGCATGACGGATGGAGATTACACAGCACCAAATGCTTTATCTCAACCTTCGAATAGTTAGTTTGTAGCAGTATGAAGTCTGGACTGCTGCTGCACTACTATCAGCTCAATCATAAAAAAAAACAAGAAAGAGCAATCAGAGATTGCAAACCCTCGCCAGGATGTATTTTCAGTGGTTTTTAAGGCTTTTGTGTTAAAACAAATATAGCGGCCGAACCACGTGACCGATGACGTCATCATTATTTGTTTTCTAAACTAATTTATTCCTAGATTATGCTCAAGAAATTTCATCTTGATCGATGAAGTTTTGTACTTGCCGAATTATGACGTCATAATGGAGGCACCTATGACATCATTTACATATTTTATTCACCATGGAGAGTTCTTTACAATGAGCCATGTCTCAATTTTTTTTATTCAGCACTTTCGGAGATATAGAGGTGCAAAGTTTTTCGGTTTTTCCAAGATGGCGACCGAACCACGTGACCTATGACGTCATAATTATCATTAAAAAATTATACTGGTGGAGTTGCAGCTATAGTGAAAATTTCCTGTCAATCGGACCAACGTTTGCAGAGAAAATCATATTTATTCTGTGCGGACAGACAAACAAACAGACAAACGGACTCAAATGCAATACCCTCTCCTCGGGCGAGGGTAACAAGAGTTTCAAGGGCATCTTTAAAGTTGTTTATGATCCCGAACTCACAGAACTCGCTCATCATTGCAATATCCAGAGCTCACCGCTGTAAAAATTTCGCGAGTAACGTGTCAATATTACCAAGCGATGGTTCAAAGGAATAATCACAGCCGCCGTCGCTTGCTGTGATCACCTGTCATCTCATTATCCAAGGTAACATTGATGCTTAGGTGTGTGTTACAACTAGGCCACTTGTGTACGACTAAGCCACTAAATTACTTTTTCTTCATGATGGCGGTCATTATCTTCCCGTGTCAGAAATATGGTTCGATTCGAAATGGGTTTCCGAGGCATTGTGATTGCTAATTCTGTATTTCGGGATGCTCTGCAAGACCAAGATTTGTGAAGATGAATTTCCAAGGCCTGGCCAAGCACTTGACAGTTTCCTCTCCCAAATGTGACAGTGCTTCATTTAATCAAATCCGATTGTTCCGTCCAATAAAATTTACCATTCAGATTTATGTCAAGGGATCTTTTTCATCATAGGCCAAAAATAATTGTCTCATCATTATGGACTGGCATTGGCGGCAATAAATAATATTAAAGCATAAGAAGAATATGGTAGGTGCAGCAAACTGTAAATGTAATTCTGAATTGTAGGCCATACAATTTATATGTATGTGATTTTTATGCCTCCGCCCTTGAAGGTGGCCAGAGGCATTATGTTTTCGGGTTGTCCGTCCGTCCGTCCGTCTGTCCGCTAAACTTCGTTTTTCTCAGCAACCACATGTCCAATTGAGACGAAACTTTCAGGGTACGAGTGACACCCATGCAGAATGTTTTTATGATAATTGTGATGTCAAAGGTCACGTGGTATGGCAGCCATCTTGGATTCAACGCAAATAATTACAAATATTTTCTCGGAAACCGCTGAATGGAAAAATTTGAATCTTGCCACATTGTCAAGTACCCCCAATAGGGGAAAAAAGGCATGACAATGATGACATCATCGTTGCAGCGGTATACCAGCCAAAAATGTTTTAATCGAATTCCTAAAAATCTGAAATTGCATGCACATGATCTATGACCCATTTGTATTTAAATATTAAATTTATGACATCATAGGTCATATGGTTTGGCAGCCATATTGGATTTAACCTAAAACCTTGAAAAAACATCTTCTCCCAAACCACCAAATTGATTGACTCAAAACTTTACTGACTCAAAACTTTACGTGTCATTGACTAGGCATGGCCATTAAAAGATGACTGCAAAAACATAATTGGTCACATGGTGTGGCAGCCATATTGGATTGGAGGAAAATATTAAATAATTATATATTTGAAAGCGATGTGAAATTTCGTGTGAAATTTTATGATGTGAAATTGTGAATTTTTGTGAAATTTGAAATGTGAAATTGAAATTTTACAAATGATGTATTACAAATGATGTAATTTACATTATGATGTAATTTTACAAACATCACTATCGATGTGAAATTTTACAAATGTCGTCTAACACCATTGTTGCATATAGTTTGAAAATTATGACATCGTAGGTCATGTGGTTTGGCAGCCATGTTGGATAGAAAAACGAACCTTATCCGATCAACACGAAACTTCACAAACGTGATCCCCTACGCACTGCATATGCAGAGTATACATTTTTAAGGTCATATGTCACATGGTGTGGCAGCCATATTAGCTTGAAAGCCGATATTTTGAAAAAAACCACTTCTCTGAAACGGCTTCACAGATCGATGTGAAACCTGTCATTGCTGGTGAAAATGTGATACTTGAAAACATCTGAAGGGATTTAAATCAAACTTGTTTATTTTTTGACAGTCAACAATGGCATCTACCCGTTGTGGGACTATGCGGAGGCATATTGGCGACGCAGTCGCATTGCTCTCGTTAAAAATAAATGTCTGCATTGTTGCACTCACTAATGTGTGCGTGTTTGTGGAGTGTGGTGGGAGGTTGGGAAGAGGAGTTGACACAGCAATGTTTGTCTCATCACTTTGTCACTAGTGGAGCTGATTCATAAGGGAACATTATTACTTCCGCCACCGAAAGTGGGCGGAGGTTATGTTTTCACCCCTGTCTGTCTGTTTGTTGATATGTTTTTGAAGACGATATCTCAAAAAGCTGTGGATGGATTCAGACGAACTTTGGTGGAGATGTTGGGTAATGGACAAGGGCAAAATTATTAGATTTTGGTGAAGATCCGAATCCGGATACTAGAATTTTTCAAGTGATTCTTCACCATTGAGAGATAAGGCCAAAAATTATAAATAGCATATCTTAAAAAGTTTTTGACGAATTTGTACGAAACTTGGTGGACAGGTTGGGTGTGTGACAAGGACGAATTGATTCTACTTTGGTGACGGTTTGAATCCATATCCGAATCAGAGAATTTTTAAATAATTCTTCATCATTGAGAGAAAGTGCAAAAGACGATAGATATATATATATATATATATATATATATATATATATATATATATATATATATATATATATATATATATATATATTATATATATATATATATATATATATATATATATATATATATATATATACATATATATATATATATATCTATATATATATATATATATATATATATATATATATCTATATATATATATATATATCTATATATATATATATATATATATATATATGTATGTATGTATGTATGTATGTATGTATGTATGTATATATATATATATATATATGTATATATATATATATATATATATATATATATATATATATATATATATATATATATATATATATATATATATATATATATATACACAGACTTGGCATTTAATATGGAATATTTTTTTTTTCTTGACTTGGGTTTACTTTCTTAACTCAGTATATCAATCTGGTGAGTTTCTTTTACACTTTGGTGATTTATTTGTTAAAAGAACCATGTCACTGATTTATCTGTCGCAGCAAGAAGTCAACAACAGGATTATATAACAGGTGGCATGGCAAAATGTACGGACAGGTTCATTTGACGATTGGCTTCACAGTCGGGTATACAAGGGTTGTTGCGTTCTGTATTAGTGGAAAACAACTGCTGCACGTCTCCAAAAGTTATTGCCGCTTCCTCTGGAGATGGTCCGTCAACTCCACAATGCTGTTTGTCATGGAGTGGTGGCTTTACGAAATTACGGCATGAAAGAGCGTGCTATTGCTCGGCAGTATGGCATCACTCAAGGTCAGGTGTCAAAGATCCTGAAACGAAATGCTCAGAGGGGTGTCCCTACTCCAATACTGAGGCCAGGACGTCCCCGCAGAACCACAAGGAGGGATGATCGCCAGCTGCACCAGTTAGTCTGCAATGGCCGTACCAAGTCAGCTAATCGGCTTAGGGCTGAGTGGCAGCAACTGACAAATGTGCCTGTATCCAGAAGGCTAGTCAACCAACGACTGGTTCAAGCAGGCTATCCTGCCAGACGTCCCCTGAGAAAGCCACGCCTGACCAGACAACACCGCCAGCGCCGATTGCAGTGGCCCAGAGAGCACCGTCAATGGCAGCCAAGACACTGGAATCACGTGATCTTCAGTGACGAGTCTAGATTTCTGGTCTATCGTCAAGATGGCCACGTCCGAGTGCGCAGACAAGTGCATGAAGCCTACACCAAAGATTATTTAGTGCCAAGAGTCCAAGCTGGAGGTGATGGGGTGACCGTTTGGGCTGCTTTTCATGCATGGGGCTAAACTGACTTGGTTGTTCTGAATGGAAACCTGAACCAGTTCAAGTACAGGGCCATTCTGGAAGAAACATTGCTTCCATTTGCTCGTGCAGCCTTTCGAGGAAACTTTGGCTTCCAAGATGACAATGCACGGCCTCATCGTGCTCGCATGATCCAACACTTTCTTGCTGACCGTAGTGTAGAGCATATGCAGTGGTCTGCCATGTCCCCGGATATGAATCCGATAGAGAACTTGTGGGCAGAATTAACGCGTCAAATCGACAACTTGGACCAGCAGCCTGCCTCTGTGCGTGAATTGCAGCAGGCTATTGTAACTGCATGGCAAGCGATTCCTTTCCAAACCTTGGCAAATCTCGTGAACAGCATGCCTCGACGTATACGTGCTCTCCTGAATGCTCGTGGGGGTTACACAAAGTACTGAACTGTAATTTTACTGTCCGTAATCCCAGTCGTAATTTAACTTTTGTTTTTGTTAAAAAAAATTTTGGCTAATGTGCGAAATAAAGAGATACTTCTGGAAAACGTACAGAAGTTTAACACGGTACTGTCCATGAATTGAGTTCGATATCAGTTTACATCACTTTCAAGGATGAATTCATTTGTTTGGAAATGTCAAATGTGGTTTTTGTTTCTTTTAAGGTCACATGAACAAAATCTAGAATAATTTCATCATAATTCCAATGAACTTTTGGTTCTAAGACATCTTGAAAAGTAAGTTCACCGCCACAAAAAAAATATTCCATATTAAATGCCAAGTCTGTAGTTATGATATTTCAAAAAGTTGTCGACGAGTTATGATAAATTAGGTGGATGAGTTGGTTAGGTGACAAGAACAAGCCAACGAACTGTCATACTGGTGTTTTGCATGCAGGACAATAAAGGCATAAATTATTATTTTTATATTGAAGGCTCCAGTCATCGACTACATAGTCCTCATCGAGGCCATGTCTTAAATAAAGGTGAGGAGTGAAAATGAGTAAGAGAAGTGGATGATGATGAGTTTATGATGTTTGTTTGCAAGAAAGAGAGGTTGAAGCTCGCCCGGTAGCTATAGTTTCAGTGAGACAGAAATAAAGTTCAGCAATCCTGCCATGTAAGATGGTTCCAGTTCCAGAGAGTGTAAGATGGTTCCAGGCACCACCTTGACGCTCCTAAGTCCGAACGGTAGTACTACCCTGGGCGGTTGCTGTCTACAACCTACTACCTACAAAAACCGGTCCAACTGGATGGGTGTTTTTTTAGGAGACACCACCTCCTTACTGAATGGCCATTGGCTCACTTACGGAGCTCATCCGTCCTTTAACAAATATTGTTTTTAGTCCTGCATGGTGTCACAGTCACCCTCCAAACTGGCACAGTGAGGGTGGTCAGTTTAGTCGCCAACTACCCGACCATGTGTCAGGTAGCACGGGGTTACATGTTACCAGTGGCAGTCAAGAGACTGACCTAACTGAAAAATGTTTGTGCCGTCCCTAGGATGGACATTAAACTGGGCATCCTGTCTGCTTAGTCTGCTTAGGTGGTGGATGTTGAGTAACTAGGCACCTTCACGAAGAGTAAGCGAGCTATCGCTGCACTCTGACTAAACTACAAATTACTGCTCTAACCTGCAGGGGGCATTGCATCAGCCAATCGGCTTCCCACTCCACCCTCTCCCACCTTTCTCCTCAGCCAGTGATGATACACACAGCCATATAGGAAAGAATAAAAAAAAAATTTTAAAAACACCTTTAGAGGCCATTTTTCCCCGCAAAGCGGGGGTTGGCCTTTTTCGGGAACTGTGGTTGTTGTTGTTTTTCGGTCCCCTATTTGAAGCAATGTTTTACGGCCGGATGCCCTTCCTGACGCCAGCCCTTTTTGCCGCCTTTAACGACAAACAGGGAATTACCAGTGAACTGGTACTCAATTAGCCGACCTCGGAAGGATGACAGGCTGAGTCAACCCCCCTGGCGTTAATTCAGCGATCGACCGGGATTCGAACCCAGGATCCTTGGATCCTAAGCCGGCACCCGAGCCGCTAGCCCAACACCAGGGTGTTGGCCACCCATATAGGAAAGAATAACAAATATAAATTGAATATTAAGATGTGAATTGAATTTAAACCCAAAACATATTTTATTTTCAATAACAATGCTTTCCTGCTTTTTGGTTGATGAAAAGTACATTTTATATACCACAAGCAGGCACTAAACCACCGAAGCTACCTGGGAGGGAGTGGGGGAAAGGGAGAATACCTGGGCTGCCCAGCTCGGTGTGCTTTTTCTGCCAGTGGTTTTGAGATGTGTTGGACATTTAAAGCTGTGGAGTTATTGGCCTCATGGTGGTTACCTTTTGCCTGGGGGCCGGCGGCAGCACTGCCTGACCCCACATCCCAGTATACACTTTATAGCGGCCTTTGGTGGCCTCAAAACGGATGTCAAGTGCAACTTGTGGTAACTTAAAACTTTCCCAGATTCTGAAGTACCTTTTCCTGCTGCAGGCCTCTTCCTGCTACTGTTCGGCAGTTTGAATAACGTACAAACACACAAACACTTGAAAATGTATCTATAGTTTACGCAATTTCCCCCGTGTGAAAACATACTACTTGCAGACCTGAGTTAGTAGTCACCGTGATTATGTTCCTAGATTAGAGTCCAGTAAAAATGTGGAAATTTAAATTTCCCTCTGCCTTTATAAGAGTTACTGCCCAGTAACTGGTGTGTGAGTGATGGAGTGGAGGAATGACAGAGGCAGAATGCAGCTGTTGAATGAAGAAACAAATTGGAGCATTGTACATGAAGAACAATTCAAATGACAAAATCTACCCAAAAATAGTCATTTGTTTAAAAAAAAAAATGCAACATTTTTGACAACAAAGTGGTCAAACACTTGGAACACGTCATTCAATCCTGACAAATCTCACACTCTCACTTTGTCTCTCTGAAAAACCGTCTGGAAAACCCTCCCATCTACTTTCTGAACAATCCTCTCCAAGAAGTTCTGTCACTCACGCTTTTGGGTCCCACTATCTGCCATGATCTTTCCTTGGAAAACCACATTTACAAGCTGGCCTCCAAAGCCAGTCACCGACTGGGCATCCTCCGTCGTGCAAAGTCCTTTCTGGGCACTTCTGAGCTCTTCACCACATACAAAGCTTTCGTCCGCAGTTTGATGAAGCACTGCTCCCCCCCTCTGGGCTGGTGCACCTGCTTTACACCTAGCTCGCCTTCACGCTGTCGAAACCAAGGCTTTTCGTATCATTGGTATCTCACATGATGAAGCTGATTCCAAGGGTCTTTCCCTTTCTCACTGCAGGCAGGTTGGTGGTCTTTATGTGTTCTACCGCCTCCTCTCCGGCCTAGCTCCCCCTGCTCTGTCTGTGATCTGTCCCCCAAATATTCCTGCAGGACGCACAAGATCTGCCAGCAAACATCTTCTGGTGAAACTGCCAAAATCAAGACTCTGCTCATCTTCACTCTTTCATTCCTAATTTTTTTTTCACCTCTGGAACAAACTCCCACACTCTCTTCAATTCCATTGTTCCCCCAGGTCCTAAAAACAGCTGTTCACCACCATCTCTTATCTTCCCCCATCCAAACCTTGAGCTTTTCTACCCCCCGTTAGTGCACCCCAAATCCACCTTTTTGAAATTCCGCTTTTTTTTTCCTGAAAACTCTCGTAGTGTCCATTTGTTTTATCCCGTGTACCCCTCCCCAGCCTCTCCTTTCCACAGATCTTCCGATGTCCCTGTTCGCTACTGTTGTTTTGCTTCCCTCTTTTGCCCTTTTGTCTCACACTCCCTTTATTGTATGTTATATGTGTTAGCTCTTACACAAACCTAGACTTAGTATACAAAAAACAAACATTTTACAACAGCGTGATATTGGCAATTGTGACACGTTCCTTCACGTTGCTGGCAGAGTGCTTGTTGCATCGTTCACAAGACTTGCATAAGAGCATAATTAAAAAATATTTTCTTAAATATAAATATTTGCATGTTTGCAAAGTCCTTTTTGAAGAGATATCGGAGGATTTCAAAAAGGCCTAAAGATGTAAACTGCCAGGCCAGAGGAATAGCAGATATAAGAACAGTGCACAATGAGAACACTTTACAAGGTTACTCTTAAGTCCCACTTCAGCCATTTTCACCATCACACCTTGGCGGGAAGTATCCTGATAATTTAAGCTTCATTTAATCTCATAAAGTCATTGACTCTCAAGCTGTGTTGAGTGCTCCACTGGGGTGTATACATGCGTAGCAAGAAAATCTCTCGTTTCATCAGGCCTGGTGAGTGAACTAGCGGAAGGGCATGGTTTTATATTTGATCTTGATATTGCATATATCTAATCTCTCATTATGCAAAATCAAACTTGTAAAAGTTTTACATTTCGACCTGAATTTATTGTTTGTACGATGCAGTAATTTATTGTTCATACTAGTTTGGATTGTCGGTACAGAGCTTATGAGACCAGACCTTTTTTGCATTCCCATCTAAACCATCGGTCATGATGCTCAGATCACAAATTCAAATCCAGTACCACCATAATGTTTTATCCAAGAATAATATATGTTTTTCTTTTCCAACTAAGATGTGTAATCCAATAAATATTTGATGACAGAGCTGTGAGATGATAGCTGTTGTATTTTCTTTCTATGAGCAGCAAGCTCCCTCACCTTTGGATCCCCTTTTGCTGAGTTAAACGATTTGGTCTGCTTCTTGTTTCTGTCCCAGGACATACCTCAAGTGGTTTCCCGTCTCCCAGATTCAAATCTCATAATACAGTGGCCAACAACCGCCTTTAGAGGCCATTTTTCCCCGCAGAGCAGGGGTTGGCCTTTTTGGGACACCCTGGTCCCCTTTTTGAAGCAAAGTTTTATGGCCGGATGCCCTTCCTGCCACCAACCCTGTTAGTCGCCTCGTGCGACACACAGGAAATTACCAGTGAACTGGTACTCATTTTGCCAACCTCGGAAGGACGACAGGCTGAGTCAACACCCCTGGCGTTAATTCGGCGATCGACCGGGATCCCAAGCCGGCACCCGAACCGCTAATCCAACACCGGACATGTTTCATAATACAGTGGACATTGTCCGCAAATGTTTTGTTAATCTATGGAAATTGCACTCTTCTTTATGCCCTTAAGCCTGTTGTGGGCCTAACGGTTAATGTGGCTGGCTTAAGATTTTAGGGTCTTAAGTTTGAGCCCCCTGTCGTGCCATTAAATAACACCAGGTGCCCAGGTGGGTTGACACAACCTGTCATCCTTCCTAGGTCGGTAAAATGAGTACCGGATTACCGGAAAGAGGAGGCACTGCATATCACCAACTAATGGCCATCAACTAATGCTAGCAGATTGGTCACCAGATCAATGGCCATCTGAGGAGGTGCAATGTGATGCAGCACTACCTGGAAAATAGCAATTCAACCGTTTATTTGTGCACTCAGAATTGAAGACAGACTAGGCAACTGAAAGGCAAGGAAGTGTGCTCCCTCTGCACCATCTTGTTGGAAACCTTAAGCAAGACTGCTGACCACATTCTAAATCCTAAAAGCTCAATTACATCGATTACCTGCAATTGGGAAAAGCAATCAATCACATCTCACGTAATCAATTACCCCAAGCTCCGACTCTGATTAATATAATTATCAACAAGAATCGCCTGACTAGTCAAAACAAGATCCTTTTCTATGAAGATAATTAATTACTGTTTAATAGCTTAACAACAACTGCTAATGAAAACAAACAAACAACATAATAAACCTTTCTTCGACAGCAAACATAAAGAAGAGTGAAGCATCACATTTCCCTTTTTTTTTTCTTTACATAACAAAGTTTTTGACCCACACCTCAACTCATTGACATCTGGTTCAATGATGAACAACTGTGTGAATACCTTGTGGAGGCATTTGTTTGGCAGGGTTCCGTAGCATTGAGATACATTCCACACTTTCCCTTCAGACAGTCTGTAGGAAGCAGGACCTATGTTTGATGATCTTTAGTGGTTGGCAAAATTTGGTTTGACCTTTCATGTTAAATCCAGAGCCTGGTGTTGGCTTAGCGGTTAGGGTGCCGGCCTGGGATCCTGGGTTCGAATCCCGGCTTAGCGGTTAGGGTGCCGGCTTGGGATCCTAGGATCCTGGGTTCGAATCCCGGTCGATCGCTGAATTAACACAAGGGGGGTTGACTCAGCCTGTCATCCTTCCGAGGTCGGCAAATTGAGTACCAGCTTGCTGGGATGAATGATCACGGCGTGTACCCCGGTTTAGAATAGGTACACCGTATCCCTGCGCATCGTAAGAGCGTGACCAAGGGTTGGCATCAGGAAGGGCATCCGGCCATAAAAACATTGCCTCAAACAGGGAACCATGATTGTCATGGGGCCCGCAAGGCTAAACCTTGCTCTGGCGGGGGGAAATGGCCTTAAAACGATCATTCATTCATTTCATTCTTTCATGTTGAATCCAGATTTCCCAACATGAACAAAATAATCCCACTGAAAGGTGGGAGATTTTGCTGCACAGCACTTTTCTGTGGATAGAGGAAAACACAATGCTAGGGGAGCTAGGACACAGTCTTGCTTTGTGCTGTTGGTAACAGGAAATGACTGAAGTGCATCAACTGTCCCTCACACGAGCAACCATGCCATCGTGGAAGGATCTGATGATGTTGATAAACTTAGTGGGACAACCCACTTTGTACAGTAGCTTCCACGGGCCTTCTCTACTGCCCCGATCAAACACTTTTGTAAGGTCGACAAAGACCATGTATAGATTGTGATGTTGTTCTCTGTTCTTCTCCTGAAGTTGACGAGCACAGACCATCATATCAGTCATGCCATATCCAGTACGAGAGCCGCATTGGCTTTCTGGGGTGATGCTGTTGACAATTGTTAATTAATTAAGGCAGCAGATGTTGACCGTTTCCACACAAAGATCAATTCAACATGGCCAGCAATACAATTCATATGTGAAGTAGAACAAGCTGGGTCTCTGCCATTCCTGGATGTACATCTTTCCAGGGACGGAAACAGCAATCTACACACGCAGGTGTGTACCGTAAACCTACTAATACAGACAAAGTATTGAATTACTGTAGTGACCATCCCACCTGCCACAAAAGACGTTGTGTTCGCAGCTTAGTAGATCGTGCAAAAACACACTGCCGTGACCATGAACAATGCCGGATGGAAATGCTGCACGACACTGAACTACTGCGAGAAAACCACGACCCAAATGCATTTATCAAATCTTGTCGCCGGAAATCCAACTACAACAACAACCATCCAACCACACCTCTACACATGGTGGCTCTTCCATACATACAACACGCTTCTGAAACTACAAGCCACATACTACGTGAGGACAACATCAACATCACCCACAAACGAACGAACCCATGAACCTCATCACTTACGGCATGACAGCCCACTGAGCTATTGAATCTCCGGGATATCCTCAGATATTTCTCACACCAACGCTGCGAGCTTTATAATGGCCGATGTCTTACGTGCCTGCTAGGCAGACCCCAGATGTGAGTGTATGTATGTGTATGTAAGTGTGTGAAAGTGCATTGAAGATGAACTCATCTAACAATTTAAGCAGGAGGTAAAAGTTTGTTCTTTTACTGCTCAGTGTACTATCCTTTTCAATCTATATATGTTTATATGTTTATATGTTTATTTATATATATATATATATATATATATATATATATATATATATATATATATATATATATATATTAGGGTGGGCTTCAAAAAATCAAAATGCAGATTTTCTCCAGGACATGGTCTATTTTTGTTCCTTTTGGTGTCAAAGGAAACCACACCAAATTTGAATGGAATCCAATAATATTTAGGGGTGCCACATCAGTGATGAATTTTCCCCCATGCAAAAATAGGAATTCCCATTTTTTGGGCTGTATATACACAAAATAAATACATAATTATATATATACATTAAATATAATATTAAAAATAAATATATAGTAAATATACATTAAATAATAAATATACATAAATACACATTATACATTATATATATAGTTATATACAATATATTATACATACAGTTTTGAGACTTCCTATGATCACTATCTGGGCAATTTTCATGCATGTTTTGTACAGGTTCCCGGGGTCAGGGGTACGCTTTTTTAGTGTGTAATATGTAGGCCTAACTTATTGACTGTGGCTCTTTTGTAGAGAGTGACCCTGTGGAGTAAGAATTAACAGGATTTTACCCACATTCTTGCTTATTTTGCAGATATGGCATGTGCTAGTACCAGTGTTTCATTGCAAACTCGGGCTCAGGATAATGTGTATCTCATTGGGTCCACTTCTGGAGATGCCATCAAAGGTGCCAAGCTCCCGACTGTGCATCAATCTCTTGTCCTGTTTTTCCATCACCTGAAGAAGGAGAATCGCACTGCCCGGGAGAGTGCAACCCTCACCATTGAAGAGGTTGTGAAGTTCTGGGAAAAAGCTCACCTACCTACAACGACGAAGCAGCACTGCATCCATCGTTTGGAGAGGCTATATGAAGAATGGAGGAGCCTCCAAAAAGCTGCAAAGCGGGGTGGTGCGACCCAAGAGAAAAAGGAAGCATCCTTCAAGGCCTCCTTGGAGAAGACGTTTGATCTTAGGCATGCAGATTCGGAGGCCATAATCACCAACCCCGAGGACAGGAAGTTTCTTCACGATCAATTCTCAGAGAGGAAGGCTTCAATGGGATCTGTAGACACTGTGTTGGAAGCAAAAACGAAGCGAAAGAAAGAAAGGGAAGAAAAGGAGAAGACTGAGGCAGAGAAGGAAAATAAGAGACAGGAAATGGTCATGAAGGGTGCTACTGCTATGGAAGTCACAGACTCAGAATCTGACTCTGAGACCATGGCACAGGCTGGTTCTTCATCATCTGATGGTGGGATATCTCATCCCAAGAAAAGAAGGCCTATCAACATTGTCACTCCTGAAGTCGCAGCTTCTTTGGATCGTACGAAAACAAGTGACCGAATGGCTGTCCACAACTTGGCATCCATTTGTAGAGCAGTAGGATGGGATCCTGCAGAGCTGGCACTGAACCGATGGACAGTGCGGCGGAATCGCATGATGCATCGATGCAAAACCATGGACGAAATAAAAGAAGCATTTCATCATAATGTGCAGGGTCCTTTCGTGGTCCATTGGGATGGAAAGCTTCTTCCCGATGTCACTGGAGATTTTGTGCATGTGAAGGTGGATCGTCTTCCAATCCTTGTGTCCAACCAGTACCATGGAATGGAGCAGCTGTTGAATGTTCCCAAGTTACCTGACGGGGGAGGAGAAGCTATGGCAACCGCTGTAGTGGACACACTGAAGAGCTGGAACCTTGTGGGCAAGGTGAAGGCTTTGTCTTTTGACACAACGGCCAGCAATTCAGGTGTTCGTGGAGGGGCTGCTGTCCTCATTGAAAAGAAGCTACAGACTGAACTACTTCATTTGGCTTGCCGCCATCATGCGCACGAAATCATTCTGGGAGATGTTTTCACCACTCTTTTCGGTCCTTCATCAGGCCCTGACATCCAGCTTTTTAAGCGGTTTCAGGCGAAGTGGCCGTCCATTGCCCATCACCAACCAAAAAATGGATTCACAGATCCTGATACGGCAGCTGAGTTTGCACAGAACAATGACATGATGGATGAAGCTCTGGAATTTGCTCTTGTGTGTTTGAAAGATCAGCAGCCACGAGATGATTATCGTGAACTCCAAGAACTGACTGTCATCTACATGGGAGGAATCCCACCTCGTGGAATCCGGATCATGGCTCCAGGAGCAATGCACAGAGCCAGATGGATGGCAAAAGCACTATATTCACTACAGGTGTTCATGTTTCGGTCAGAGTTCCACTTGACACTTCGAGAGGCGAGAGAACTCCGAGCCTTCAACATTTTTGTCTGCCTTGTGTATGTACAGGCTTGGTTTCGGGCTCCACAAGCTATTGAGGCTCCCCTGAATGACATTAAACTCTTCAAGAAGTTGGAAAAGTTTGAACAAATCAATCAGAAGATGGCTCAGGCAGCCTTGAAGGCACTTGGCCGCCACACATGGTACATGAGCCCAGTACTAGTGGCATTTGCATTCTTTGACACCAGAATTGACAAAGAAAGCAAGATCAATATGATTGAAGCATTGAAAAATGACGGTGAAAACCCCTCTCCAAAGAGACCAGCTATCAAACGAGGAACCGCCCTGTCAATCGCTGGCCTCATAACAAAACACACCAAGCATTTCTTCAGCATCCTAGGGACCCCAACTGATTGGATGGATAAGGATCCTGGTTCATGGGAGCAAGAAACCAGCTTTCAGGAAGCAAAGAAAGCCGCCAGTGGCTTAGTCATGGTGAACGACAGGGCAGAAAGGGGGCATATATATATATATATATATATATATATATATATATATATATACACATATATAATGCAGCAAGTGTATGTATGTATCATCTACTCCAGGGGTGGATGCAGGATTTTTAGAAACAAGTTCGGGTTGGGAGGGATGGTGATGGGAGGAAAGAGGGTTGGGGGGGTGGGTGGCTCAGAAATGAAGGGAACAGGGTACATACTCACTTAGATGCTGTGAGTGTGAAGCCTTCAAGGTGTGGGGTCCGGAAGCTTTGGGATTTTAGGTGCTCTCAGGTGCACTCTGAGCATCTACTGACCACATTGTCTACATGTTGGGAGGGGTGGGGTGAACCATTGCTTCACTTGTAAAATATATTTTATTTGTCTTTTCATTATTAATTTTGACAAGATTGAGATGGAAACTGTAGCTTTATCAACTTAAAGTGACCTCACTTACTCGATAATCCTTTTCAAATTCATTCCGAAACAAAACATGTTTATTGTAGTAATTAAATCTCAGTATCTGAATTCGTTGAGGAACTCCAAGGATGGATTGTTCTTGAATATTCATGAGTCATATAAATTTTGTAGCAATCAGAAACAATTTCCCCTCATATTGTGTATTTTTGTGAATAGATGACAAGCGGTTGTAGTGACACTTTCCATGTACGGTATATATTTTTTACACACAAGTGAAGAACCCGCTCCAATCCTCCAACCAAGCCTGAGGTTTGATCTGTTCTTATATGCCATGATGGCAGATGGCGTGGCAGTGCAAGGGGCAGTTTTTTTTGTTTTTGTTTTTTTACTGGCAATGAGCACAACAATGACTTTTCAAGTCATTCCATGAGGCACTTAATGTACACTTGAAGGTGGGTGGCATCAGAGGCAGACCAAACTAGGCATATATATTGTAACGGATTTGGGAAACAGTGCACTTTGTGTAATTTATTGTAAATATACCCCCTTTGTGTAATGCAATGACTTTGTAAATACCTCCATTTGTGTAAAGGTCAAGGGCTGTCCCCTAGTTAGTCCATCGCACACACGCAGCAAATCATAGGATCTCTCATAGTTATATCGTTATTCTGTGTTTCAGTTTAAGGCTGTGTCTCCACTAGTTGACCTTGCGCTGCACCAAATCAAATAAGATAGATCCCCCCTTTTTCAATCGTCCCAAAGCCTCCATTTCCAACTGCATTGCCTCCATTTCCAACTGCATTGCCGACATCACCAACTGCATTCACCCTCCATTGCCCATGTGGTCCAACTCGAAGAAGAAGGGCGTGGCCCGCCCATCATCATCAAGAGGTGGAGCCAAGAAAACCCTTGCCGACCAACCAATAATTAGTGGGTTTGGCTTGAGAGGGCGGAGAGAGAACGATCGAGCAGTTTCGCGAACGTTCCAGGGTGTGGCGCTATATAACCCGTTGCGCGGAGCCCCCACTGCAGTTCTGAGGGAGGTGCGCTGAACCAAAGTTGAGAGAGTTCTGAGGAGTCCTTCTGTGGAAAGGTGAGCTGGCAGTTCCGTGGAGAGAGAACGCATGAGGCGGAGGACGTACGAGGCCTGAGGGAGACGCTGCTTGGCAGCCCCTGCGCGTGAAGCTCTGACACGCTGCTGCGACGAACCTGCGCGTGAACCAGATTGCGGAGGAGTCGGCGGCCGTTCGCCTCCAGCCTGCCATCTGCCTGGACCCTTCTCTGCCTTCCCATACCATCCCTGCCATACTATCCATTCGTGTACGTGAGTTTGTCTTGTTTGTCTTGTCCTTGGGGTATAAGTTAAGCCTGTGTAAGTAAGAATTGCTCTGTGTCCTTCTGCTCCTTCCATTTCCCTGTAAATTACATTTCTTTTCTTCTCTTTGATTTTGGTTTGTGTAAATAATTAATAAATACCTGTTCTCCCTTCACTTTGGTTTCTTTCTCATCCGATCGCTTTAGAGATTTCCCAATTCAGTTCCTGTGGTGCGATTTCGGCCAACGCTTTATGAATCGGGTTAGTAATTGCTAACGGCTCGGCTTCTGGATTGCTAAACCGCTCGGCAATTACCATCTTGTCCGGGATTCGAGCGGAGTTACCCACCTGCCTGGTGGAGGGATTGGCGGAGGTGTACGGGAATCCCTTGACCAATCAACTCGGCCAATCCCACCCCACGGGGGAGCGGGGGTAGCTTCAGGAACGGAGACGGCCAGTGTACAAGACGAGGGGATTAAACCCCCCTCGGTAAGGGGAGTGCCGTCGTCCGATTCCGTAACAATATATATATCTATATATATAAAACACAGTTTGTGTGTGTGTGTGTGTGTAATGTTACCGATAGACTCCTAAATGGAGAGGCTCACGTGCTTGATATTTGGCATAGACATGGCCATTGAGCCTGGGAAGAACATGGCCGACCTAAAAAAAATTATTTCATAATATCTTTTTACCTTATTTTTACCTCAGCGCATTTCAGCGAGGAATATTATGCACGGAATCTGAGGCAGTGGCAGAGCAGCACGCTGATTCACTCAGAGCGATCACGTGATGTTCCTTGCCGCCATAAACTCACAGTTACGCGTTCGCACGTAATTCAGAGTGAAAAGCGATTGCGTTTTTTCACATTTCAGCGAGGAACATTGCCATTCACACCACATAGGTTTTTTTTTCTTTCATCTTTAGATCCATATTTTTTTTCAGCGAGGAATATGATACACGGAATCTGAGGCGATGGCAGAGCAGCGCACTGATTCGCTCAGAGCGATCACGTGATGTTCCTTGCCGCCATAAACTCACAGCAAGTAGCATAGATTTTAGCATGATTAGCATTTGGCATGATTTAGCATAGATAGTGTTGTGAAAATCAATCAAGTCCACAACTTTGTCCCATAGGTAGGTTTAATAACAATCAGATCTCTGGCATCATCCTGTAGAATACAATCATGCAATATATATCAGGATCGTGGCATCATATAGGAAGGATCGATAATATTAGTCAATGCAAGCAAGCCTAGAATGTCTGCATGTACGTACCATCCGAGTCTACATGTCATAGAGTAAATGTCGCAGGAGTGGTTCGGAGTCGCGGACGTCCGAGGTCTTATAGTCGCCTCTCAGTGGTTTAAGTGAGCATCACACCTGGGTTCAACTTTGATACATTTTCACTACAGATAGTAGCATGTTTCACATCGATTTTTTTTCAGCGAGGAATATTATACACGGAAACTTAGACGGTGGCAGACCAGCGCGCTGATTCGCTCAGAGCGATCACGTGATGTTCCATCCCCGCCGCCAGACCATTGAACATAAAACACAGTTTGTGTGTGTGTAATGTAATGTTACCTCCCCTCCCCCCTCCGTCCTCCCCTCCCCCTCCATCCTCCCCTTCCCCCCCTTCCCCTCCCCCCTCTCCCTTCCCCCGCCATCCTCCCCTTTCCCCCCTTCCCCTTCCCCCTCCACCCTACCCCCTCCCCTTTCCCCCTCCCCTTCCCCACTTACCCTCCCCCTCCCCCACCTCCCCCTCCCCCTCCCCCTCCCCCCTCCCCTCCCTTCCGCCTCCACCCCTCCCCCTCCCTCTCCTCCCCCTCCCCACCCCCTCTCCCCCCCTCTGTCCTCCCCTCCCCCCTCCATCCTCCCCTTTCCCCCCTTCCACTCCCCCCTCCACCCTCTCCCTCCCCTCCCCCCTCCAACCTCCCCTCCCCCCTTCCCCTTCCCCCTCCCTTCCCCCTCCACCCTACCCCCTCCCTTCCCCCTACACCCTACCCCTCCCCTTTCCCCCTCCCCTTCCCCCATTACCCTCCCCCTTCCACCCTTACCCTCCCCATTCCACCCTTACCCTCCCCCTTCCCCCTTCCCCTCCCCCTTCCCCCCTCCCCTCACCCTCCTCCCTCCTCCCCCCTTTCCTCCCTCCCCTCCCCTCCACCCCCCCTCCTTCCCCTCCCCCTCCCCTCTCCTCCCACTCCCCTCTCCTCCCCCTCCTCTCCCCTCCCCCTCCCCTCCCCTCCCCCCTCCCCTCCCCTCCCCCCTCCCCCTCCCCTCCCCCTCCCCCTCCCCTCCCCCCTCCCCCCTCTTCTCCCCTCCCCCCCTCTCCTCCCCTCCCCCCCGTTCCCCTCCCCTCCCCTCCCCTTGCCCCTTCCCCTCCCCTTCCCCCTCCCCCTCCCCTCCCCCACCCGGCAATGCCGGGTACTTCTGCTAGTATATATATATTACTGGAAAAAGTTATTGGAGATGTATGATGTGCTGAAGTATAAACAGAAAAGACCATTGTAATTACGTGGTTTCCAATTGGTGGTCCGCAGTCATTTATCGTTTACCTTTACCAGTAGAAAGGTTAAGAAGCACTGTTTTATAAAGGAACCACTTCATTCATCCTTCCGAGGTCGGCAAATTGAATGCCAGCTCACTGGTAATTCCCTGTGTGTTGCTGAAGCGACTAACAGTGTTGGCGGCAGGAAGGGCATCTGGCCATAAAACATCGCTTCAAAAAGGGAACCAGGCTGCCCCAAAAAGGCTAACCCCTGCTCTGCGGGAAAATGGCCTCTAAAGGTGGTTGTTATACAGGAAGGTAAGCCTGGTGTTGGATTAGCGGTTAAGGTGGCTGACTTGAGATCTTAGGGTCATGACTTTGATCCCTCGTCGTGCCATTAAATAACACCAGGTGGGTTGATTCAGCCTGTCATCCTTCCGAGGTTGGCAAAATGAGTACCAGATGACTGGTAACAGGGGACACTGCATCAGTGGTACAGCCTCGTTCCCTGCAATGTTGCAACGAACAACATCCACAAGCCGCATACGAAATAATAATAACTCAAGAAAATAAACTTTTAAAAAATGTTCTTAATACAGGAAAATAATACTCTTTAATGTTCTTAATAACTCTGTTATTCATGAAAATAAATAGCACAAACATGTTCATTAAGGGTACAGTTTGGACAAATTTTTAAGATGACATCCCTAACCCTATTTTCCGCATTACCCCCGAAGCTTGCGGTTTTTCGGTTTCCAGGGATTTTCAAGAATATAACCCCCGTAAACGGCAACACCCGACTATGTTAACAAATATATACAACCTGTATATATACGTGAACTCTGCGCGGGGTATCATGTTCTATTAACACTAGTTTTCTGTGCAACCGAAGCAAACTTTTCACCTGTTCCCACCCCTGGTATCCACTCACCTACCTCAGTACGATCAGTGATGAGAATAAGGGTTGTGCATTTCCTGGCATTTTCGTCACAACAGCAGCCAAATGACAAATCGTGCAGTTGCCCCGCCGAGTATGTTGGGGAAGTGTTGGAATGACAAAATCACATTGATTTTTCGCACCACCCAATTATCCCACCATCCAGCAGCTGCAAATCCTCAGGACATGTGCGGCACGTCTCACTAACCCTGCTAACTCTCCCTGCATCTGCCCAGCACTCTTGAGTAATAACAAGGCTTTGAGGCTCTGAAAGCCCATATTTTTAGCACTCCACCTCTCTTTGCATTTCTGCCGCTCATTGGATTTGTGGTTGGACGGGATGTAATTTTGCTTTATGTTTGATGACAAATGGGAACCTCTTTTGCTTTTCAAGATAAACGTGTTTCAGGTTTGAATTGCTCAGGTTATTCAGTTCAACCATTCATCCATTGAATTAGTTCAAAAGTATTGCAAACAATAATCCATCAAATGCTCTTCTTCTTTGTGTGCGTATTTCAGAAAGCTGTGAAGGAGAATACAAAACGACGAGAGACAGAGGCGAAGTTGCAGCGAGCAAAACTAGCGAAGGAGAAAGCCGAGAAAGAAAAACTGGAGAAACAGAAAAAGAAGCAACAGCTTTTGGAAGGTTTTTTGAGCCACACTTTCTTTTCTGTTTTCTCTTGTTAAAGCTTCAGCAATATTGTTTGCTTTACAATATTACGAAACCTCTTCCCTTTCTGGCTTTTTCAACTGCAGATATGCCTTTTGCACTTTGTTGTTGCTTGTTTTATTTTCCTTCTTATCGGAACTCGTCTCGGCAATGTTTACTTCATTTTCCCCTCCTTCCTTCCATCCCGAAAGTTCATTTTTCACTGCCACGGCCATCTTTCTCTCCGTGCTGTAAAGTGTGCTTTCCTTCTTGCATGGCCGCATGCACCTAAATTCCGTGCTGCTGAGGGCCGGTGCAGCCCACCTCACTCGCTTGCCCTTGCTGCAGATGGTGGCGAGACTACTGGTGTAATGGACAGCCTGTTGGAGGCCCTGCAGACCGGAGCCGCATTTAGACGCAAGCGTACACCCAGGCAGCCAGGTACCGATTGCCTACATTTTATTTTACCACCTGCCACTCTGTCAGTCTCTGACCTGAACACCCCTCCACCCCACTTCACACTATTTGCTCGCCAACATCCCTTCCCCGTATTGCTTCGTACTGCAGCTCGGCTGTTTCTACTGCATTCATGTTACCTAATGTGTTAGGGAAAACATAGCACATGTATTATATACTTTATTTAATCAATGAAGTGGTGAGTCTCAATGCTCAAACTTACATTGGGATTTTTTTAATTAATAATTGTATTTTCGCCTTCCTTGCTTTTTCTGGTGATTTGTTCCAACCATTAGGACCACCTTCCTATCGAGCTTTGACAGTCATCCGGAAATTTGTAATAATTTCCAAACACTGTTCTTTCGAATGACTGTTCTTCGCGATTGTTCCTTAGGCTGTTCTTGGTTTGTTTGAAAATTTGTCACAAATCACCTTTTGCACCTGCCCCAATTGGACCCCTGAAGATCATTGACAAAAAAAAAAAAACACTGCAGGGAGATTAATTATTTTTTATCAAGATGGATTGTTATCTCACTTGCTGTCTGGTGCTGGGTATAACTTCACAAGTTTGTCCACGAGGTTGAACTGTTCATGCAGGGTATATTTTTGGAAAAGAACGTTCCATGCTGTGACATGAAAATGTGTTAAGAAACAGAAAACAGACGATATCACAATCAATGATGGATGCATTTTTCTACCAGACTTGTGAAACTTTTGGCAGACATTATATTGTATGGTGTGAGAAGGAAGAGTGTTAAATGGGTTACAAAGGGGTCCGCGTGTTTGGGATTGGGATGGAAGATCCGTAGTATCTTAAAATATTTTCTGCTTATTCCTTACTTGATGATTGTCGTTATCCTTGTTTTCCCCATAAGCGAACAATACATCCCCACATAAGCTGGTATCCTTGCAGGGAATGCCGTAAGGAAGTTTGTTAGCAAATAATTTATACCCATGTCTTGGATAGGCCGCACCACAGCTGCCTCACATTGATAAGGCCTGCTCTAAATCCTGCCTTCCAGCAATAAGCTTTCTTCTTTCTCTGTCTTGCAGAGTCCTATAACATCTGAGCTTCCTAGTACTTTCCCCATTATGTTAAGTTTGTGGCAGAACATCAGAATGCACATATCACACAGGTTCTGCTGTTGGACTTGTTTGTGTTAATAGTTCATTTGAAGATAAGTAATGTAGAATTGAATGCAAAAATACATTTTGACCAATGGAAATTATGGAATCGGTCACTTTTTTCTTTTTTTGGAGTGGCGAGAGTGTGAGGGGGTGAAAGGGAGCATAAATGATCAATTCTACCGTGATTTTGGCCTTTAGGCACATGTACATTTCCTCTGACAACATCACAATCATTTGAGCCTCATTAGGATTTGCATAACTTCATCGATTGTGCTTTTCCCACATGTTAATTTTCAAACGATCGATAAAGTTCCAGGCAAGAAATAGATTTTTTTTTAAGATACATAAATAAAAGCTGTTTAAAACTAGACAAATGTCCATGCCACAGAATCCGTTGATAGGTTTCTTCCTCATTCACGCTGGGGGCCAGTTTTCTTTCACCAGAGGGATTTAAAGCTCAAAACTTTTTTTCCAGTTATTTATTGCATCCAGGAAAGAGCTTTTGCTTTAGTTTCACTTTCTGCAGGATTTTCCCCGGTGAATGTGTTCCTTATCTGCGGCCAGAAATGACCCACATCGTGCAACTATTCAATGTCTTGTCCTGCAGCAAAGGTGTATAGAGTGAAGGATCGGTGTTGGTCGCTGTCTTCGCACGTGCTCATGCACATTTACTTCAACATGCTAACTGTTTTTATAACTGCTTTCATTTATTTATTTTCATTGTCTTTTGTGTTGCTTTTTCCTCCATTGGAATTTCCTTATTCTGATTCCCTTTATTTCAACACCTTTTTTGACTTTTAACATTCATTTTGCCTTCTATACTAGTTTTTTTCTTTCTCATATCTTGCTCCTTGTTCCCAGTCTTTTCCAGGTGATTTGGCCCAGTCTTGTTCCTCATTCAGTGAAATGACCTCTCAGAATCCTTGGAGAACCCTCTTTTACTCTTTGCAGATGACTCCACTTTATGCAGTGCTGTACGATGTCTCTACGACAGGATGGTGTGGCAGCTGCTTCTCTCTCCGATTACATGGAAAGGATCAGATGCTGGTCTGACAAATTGAATATGTCATTCAATCGAGGCAGATCTCATACTCTCAGCCTGTCTCTCCGGAATTCACATTTCATAAAGCCACCAATATATTTCCGCAATCAAATACTTGAAGAGATTCTGTTGCTTGAGCCCCTGGGCCTCTCCATCAGTCACGACCTCTCCTTGGCTGACCATGTATTCATGCTGGCCTCCAAAACCCGAAAAAATTGGCCATCCTCCATTGTGCCAAGTCCTTCATTGGTAAATCTGAACATCTAACGACCTACAAAGCCTTTGCTCCCAGCTCATTGGAATGCTGCTCTCCCCTCTGGGCCAGTGCCCCTACCTCCCACCTCTCCCTCTCTCTCTTGGACGCTCTGGAATATACGTAATTTGAATCTCTCGCAAAGAAACTGAAGCACAAGACCTATTGGTTTCCCATTGCACAAAGGTTGAATACAAACATTGTTTTTATGGCCGCTATTACTTTCTTTTCCTGCTGATCTTTCAACCTTCTGACCCTCCTCAGTTCCCCAATGATGCACACATTCTTTCAGCCTCCTACTTGTTAAATTTACAAAATCCAGAGTTAATGCTCACCTCCAATCCTTTCTCTTTTCTTCCACTTGTGTAACCACATTCCTGAGGCAATTGATTCTGAATCCTCCCTCCAGAACCTTAAAGTGCCAGTATTCCACCATCTCATGTCATCCTCCATCTTTACCACTCATCCTCCAAGCCCTCTCCATCCCCCATTAACCCTTACCTATGCAAGCTCTTCTCATCAAAGGTTTCTATGTTCCTCCCCTTTTTGTACACCGCTCCTTTCCTATGCCATCTCCAGGCGCTGAATAACGTCATTTCCAGGCACCGAAGGGGGATCGGAAATGACGCACGCTGAAAGGGAGTACTCAGTTTCACTCTGGTTGTTTTCTTTCCTGTTTTCTTTCTTGTTTGTTTGTTTGGGCAATATCTCAGCCATCCTTTGAGCTAGGAAGCTGAAATTTGGCACAATAAGTACTTTGTACTTTGTCAGTACTTTGTACTTTGTCTTTGTCAAAAAGTACTTTGTCAAAGTACTTTGTCAAAAACTGTTTTCTTTTGTTTTTTGATGAATCAATTAATTGATGAGTTATTTAATTATTATCAATTAATTAAGTACTTATACATTTCCTTTCTCTTCTGGGCATTATCTCAGGCACCTTTTGAGTTAGGAAGCTGATATTTGGACATGCCAATAAACAAGTGGTTTGGCTGTAAAAGCTATTTTTGATTTATTGATTCATCAATTAATCGATGAATTCTTTAATTATTCGATTAATGACGATTTTTATTTTTTTTAAGTTACAGATTCGGATGAAACGGTGGTGGTTTTTGTGTTCGCAGGAGATTCCAATGATTCTGAAAGCTTTGGTTTCAACAGTGTGAAGTCGAGCTAGGTGTGAGGCAGGAGCACCGGCCCAGAGGGGGGAACAGTATTCCATTAAGCTGCAGATGAAAGCCTTGTATGTGGTGAGGAGCTCAGGTGTGCCAAGGAAGGACTTTGCACAACGGAGGATGCCCAGTCGGTGACTGGCTTTGGAGGCCAGCTTGGAAGTGTGGTTTTCCCAGGAAAGATCATGGCAGATAGTGAGACCCAAAAGCTTGAGTGACAGAACTTCTTGGAGAGGATTGTTGAGAAAGTAGATGGAAGGGTTGTCCAGTCGGTCTTTTCGGAGAGACATTGTAAGAGTGTGAGATTTATCAAGATTGAAAGACATGTTCCACTTATTTGACCAGTTTGTGATTTTGTCCAGGTCTCTAGAGAGTGAGGAGGCTGCAGACTCTTGATCTGAGGGTGAGGAATGGAGCGGCAGAGAGTGGAGTCATCAGAAAAGAGATAAAGAGGATTTTCCAGAGAGTCAGAGAGATCATTGATGAAGACCAGAGAAAGCACAGGGCCCAGAACACTACCTTGGGGAACTCAAGCCAGAATAGGAAGGGGAGCTGAGAGAAATCCATTCAGGGCCACACGTTGACTACGACCAGAGAGGAAGTCCACAAGCCATGTGTGGAGATTTCCATGGATACCATAGGAGGAGAGTTTGGTGAGCAGAGCGGGGTGCTGGACCGTATCGAAGGCACGTGATATGTCAAGGGAGACAGCTCTGATTTCCTGTTTGGCATTGAGGAGGGGTATGACAACTGAAGATGAGATTGGATAAATCTGTGCATGAGAGAGAGCATGTTTACTTTTGGAAGATTTTCCAGGAATAGTTGATGTCAGAGGCAGTAGAGATGGGAGACCAGTCCAGATGATTGATGGCTGCTTGCAGACCGTGCCAGTCATCCGGAGTGAAATGCCGTACTCGTCGATGCTGAGGAGGCTCTCTGAGAATGGCCAGAGAGATGTCCACTTTAACAAGCACATGATCAGAAGAACCGATTGGAGCAGAAGAAGAGCAGCAGACATTTTCAGGGAAATTTGTCATAACCAAGTCTAGAAGAGGAGATGCTCCGTTGACTGAGATCCGGGTCGGGAAATTGACAGATTGTGTCAGTCCCAATGAGTCGCAGAAGTCCTTTGCTGAGGTGCCATGGCTGGTGAGAGTGGAACCCACTCCCAGCCAGCTGGCATGATGACAGTTGAAGTCACCACATACGAGGAAGAGATAGTTGGGATGAGTTGATTGAAGTTGGTCCATGTTGTCAGACAGCGAAATGTAAATGGAGTCATCACTGTTTGGAGGACGGTACAAAACACATATGAACAAAAAGTGAGAGCAGTGAGGAAGCCGTAGCCAGATGTTCTCCTGGGTGTAGGGTGGAGAGAGTGCAGTGCAAGGAAAGTAAGGAAGAGAGTTTTTGATAAAGATAGCAACCCCACAACCAGGACGAGGCTCAGGTCCATCATACCGGAGTATAAGGATGTTGGCAGGACTTTTAGGTAGCTTGAGTATGGATGACTGACTGTGTGGATTGTCGTGTCTGTGGGGGTCTCGTTAAGGGGTGGTGTGTGGTTGATGGTATGTGTTTCTCACCCAAGAACCACTTCTCCCACCCCACCTCCTGAAAGAACCCACAAATAAATTGCTTTTTCATTGAAATAATAAAAATCAAGATATTTCCCCATTTTTATTCTTTAAATTATTCTTGCACCCTTGGGATATCCCTCGGCGTGCCACATTGTCTCATCTATATTCCTCCCCTAATTCCCCCAATTAAATTCCGTCGTTTTGACAGATAAAATTGGTCTGGTGTTGGTGTGTCGCAGGCATGATGTGCCGAATGGCCTCCTGCTGCGTATCGTTTCCTTGTGTAACACTGCGCCAGGTATCATGTTCTATGAACTCCCTAGTTTACATGTGTTTTTGTACATAATTATAGGCTCATGGTAAAGAGGGAGGACAGGGAGTGGAAGGCACAGCACTGACATTGGGGCAGTGTCACAATACAGATACAAGACTCAAAGGAATAAACAAACAGGAGTGAAAACAGACATGAAGGAAGAGCAAATAAAACATTGTAACCTGAAACTAAAATGTTTTAGTTATTGGAGGGCTTGAGTGGCTTATGAACTGCCATTTTTATACTATGGAGAGAAGAGTGGGATTTAACACACTGAGAAATGTGGATCCATCTCCATGTCTTTCTCTGCATTTCCATATCTCTCTCTCTCGCTCTCCCCCCCCCCCCCCTCTCTTTCTCTCTCTCCGCCACATCTCTTTTGCTCTCCCCCCCACCCCCCCCCCCCCTCCCTATCTCTCTCTGTCTCCATCTCTCTTCACATCTCTCTCTGCCTCTCTCTTTGCCTCGCCATCTCTCCATTCCCATCTATAGCCATCTATTTTGAACAGGCTCCATCTCTATCTCCTCCTATCTCTCATGTCACTCTCTCTCCCTCCCACTCTTTCTCTCTCCCTCCCCCATCCTCTTCCTCTCTTTCTCTCTTTCTTTCTTTCTCTCTCCCTCCCTTCCTCTCTCCATCGATCTCTCTTTCTCCCCCTCTCCCTGTCTCACCCACCCTCCTTTTCCCTCAATCTCATGACTACTTTTAAGGCCTTGTGTGCTTTAGCCTCATGAGACTTGCTTTGCTCATTTATTTTATCGATCCATTTTCTGCACACTTAACAAACCTCATATATATTTTTGCAATTTCAAGTGTTATCAGAACTTGGCAGTTATTCCACCTCTTTGGCGTTTTATCCCTGTGCATTCACCATAAACCATGGTGTCGCGTTCTTAATACAAAGTCGAAACTCACGAGGGAACGAAGTGAAAGAGGACAAAGGTGGGTTTGATAGACACAGAAGAGCAGAGGGAATGAGCAGATAGTCTGTGTTCACACAAGCATGACCTGTAAGAAACAAAATCATTTTATGTACCCAAATAGCCAAACAACCTGAAGCAGTCACTAAACGATCAGACTTAAAGCATTGTCATATCAGTTTAGGTTTATAGTTGATCTTTGTGGACCAATACAATTCCATGAGATCAAATCCACGTGCGTACTCAGTACATATACATATATCACATTTTTGAGTTCTCCCTCTTCATCACCAAGCCTGGTGTTGGCTTAGCGGTTAGGGTGCCGGCTTGGGATCCGAGGATCCTGAGTTCGAATCCCGGTCGATCGCTAAATTAACGCCAGGGGGGTTGACTCAGCCTGTCATCCTTCCGAGGTCGGCAAATTGAGTACCAGCTTGCTGGGATGAATGATCCCGGTATGTACCCCGGTTTAGAATAGGTACACCGTGTCCCTGCTCATCGTAAGAGGCGACCAAGGGTTGGCGTCAGGAAGGGCGTCCGGCCATAAAAAAACTGCCTCAAAAAGGGAACCATGAGGTCATGGGGCCCGCAAGGCTAACCCCCGCTTTAGCGGGGAAAAAATGGCCTCAAAACGATCATTCATTCATTTTCATTCCTCTTCATCACCAAACTTCATCCTCCTCCAAGGTTTGACTCTTTCCTGGTTTCAATTCAGAATTACCCAAGCGTGAAAGGAATCTCATAAATGAAAGTGATTTTAACTTAAACCACAAAACCTCCCATAATACAGTATTTGTGTTTTGGCTCACAATGCATGTTGCAAATGAATCGGAGGCAATGAAAATATGAGTGAACATTCTAGAACCTGAGGTGCAGTGATTGGCATTTTCAAATAAACGTAGTATGTATATATGCTTCATTTTTTTTTGACCCGAATTACTAAAGAATATGAGCATAAAAAGCTCAATTGCCTTCGGCCCACTGATCCTCTTAATGAGGTGAACCACAAGTATCAATTTCCATGTTCTTCCAGTAATATTCGTTTGAAATCATCATTCCTGTTACGACTTCTCCTTTTGTTTGCCTTTTCTGTACTGTGTACACTGAAAGCATATGCTGTGGATACCATTGTGGTTTAATTGTTGTCACTACATTGTGTTTTTGCTGAACCCACTCCCACCATCAAGTTTATAAAGTTTCGATATAAGATTGTTATATTTGCATGACAGTACTTTTGCCATGCTGTTTCAGTATTGAAGTTTGGCGTCTCTGTCCATCTTTCTTTCCTTTTTCATTCATCGGAGTATCTATGTCTTCTTACCTGTTCAATCCCTCTAGAAAATACCATTTTTTGGGTGTTATGTAGGAACCGGGGACTGGCAGGCTCGCCTAGATGCATGTACTCTTACCTCTGAGCTGTCTAACCTGGGTTCGAATCTCGGGCCAGCTATAAACGGCCATCCTGATGTTTCATAGTCATGGTGAGGCATTATTGTGTGTGCCGTCCCTCTGATGGATGTTAAACTAGGCATCCTGCCTTACAGCATTATTTGGTGGATGCTATAAATCCCATGGTGTCGTTTGCGAAGAGCAGGCGAGCCGTTGCTGGCACCCTGGAAAAATTCCAAATTCCTGCACACTCAGTGGGGTATCTTCCTTTGGAGGGTTGCCCCATCCAGGATTTTAGCCCCAACCAAAGGAATTGCCTTGACAGAACCGACGGTCTATATAGACAGAGCAGCCTCATCTGCCTAACGGCAAGGGGAGTAATAAGAGCAACATAAAAAAGATCCAACATGGGAGGACTTGAAATTAATTATTTAGGTCCAGTCTTGATGGTGCCTGGCGATGAATGGGGGCAGTAGCCGGATGAAGGTAAAAGCACGTACGTAAAGTAAACCGGAGGTGTGAGGAGGGGGTGGCTTGGATTTCATTGCTGTTATTTTTACCACCCAATAATTACAGCAAGGATGTGGGAACAAAAGGGTGGTGATGTAGGAGCTGCCTGTTGGAGCGTAACAAGAGTGAAGCATCATTTTGAAGACGGCCTGTCGTTGTGTGTCTGTCCTTAGCATCTTCGTCTTAACATTTCTTGTATAATTGATTCAATGGTGGCCTGATAAACAAAACACGTGTTTCAAGCCATGCAACTCTTAAAGTTACACCCTGTGATCACCCTGGAAGGATCGTCCAAAGTTCTTCCATTAACCACCTTCTGATTAAACTCCCAATTATAGGCTGACTGCATACATTCACTATTTTGTTTCCTCTTTTCCTCTTTTCTGCCATTTGCGGCACAGCCTGACTGGAGCTGCACAATCCCACCCTTTCCACAAGGGCCTGCAAAGCAAGCAGAGCACTACACCATTTCATATCATCCCAATCACTACCTGCAATATATTTTCTGCCTCCATTAACTTGACATGTAAAAATGCAGTTGCTAATTCCAGCACAGAACTAGTGGTCTGCATTTGCGGTGCTAGATAATACAACATTTAAGAACAAGAAAGAGCAATCAGAGATTGCAGACCATCGCCCAGACGTGTTTATAGTGGTTTTTAAGGATATTGTGTTAAAACAAATATGGCGGCCGAACCACGTGGCCGATGACATCATCATTATTTTTTTTCTCCACCAATTTATCCCTAGATGCTCAATAAATTTCATCTTGATCGGAGACATCATCATTATGACATCATAATGGAGGCACCTATGACATCATCATTAACATATTTTATTCCCCATGGACAGTTCTTTACAATGAGCCATGTCTCAATTTTTTTCTATGCAGTGCTTTCGGAGATATAGAGGTGCAAAGTTTTTAGGTTTTTCCAATATCGCGTCAGTAACACGTGACCAATGACGTCATAATTATCATTAAAAAAATTATACAGGGGAGGCGCACCTATGGTGAAAATTTCCTGTCAATCGGACCAAAGGTTGCAGCGAAAAACATTTATTCTGTGCGGACAAACACTATTCACCATATTCACTGTGCGGACAAAGACAGACAGACAGACAGACAAACAAGTGAAAAATCACTCATAGAGCGACACTGGGCAAAAGAGAACAAAGCAGAATGGCACTCAGTAGAGCAGCCTTTTGACCTCACAAATAATTGGTGGTTGAATTCAATTAGCTGATATGAAAATCCAATTCAAATTTCAAGTGAATCGGATGAAAATTTAGGATTTTAGAAATCTGTAAAAAGTGGTTGACCTTTGGCCTATGTTGACCTTTCGACATTTCGACCTTTTGACCTCAAATATATATACGCTTTTGTCAGACCACGATCTCTCCCATTTGGTGAAATTTCTTGAAGATCGGTTTAAAATTGTGACCTGTAGGCAGGTATAAGTGAGCGGGCAGACAAACACATACACAAACCTTAGTGATAAACAATCAACATACTTGTAAAAAAAAAAAAATGCAAAAATGCAATACACTTTCCTTTGGCGAGGGTAACTAGAATTGCACTCAGTAGAGCGTATAACTCCACCAGGCTGAACAGTTTACGTTTTGTATCCCACTGGTAGCCGGTAGGCCGGATCTCCATCCGGACCTCAACCAAAATCTAATCAATTTGTCCTTGTCACACACACGCAACCTGCCCACCAAATGTCATCCGAATCCATCCAGAACTTTTTGAGATATCCTGCACGTAAACAAACAGACAGGGTTGAAAACCAAGGGTGGTGGAGGAGGTAATAAAATGCTTTGGGTTATCTGCCGTGAAAGATCACAAGGTGCCGGCGTTTCACACTTTACCCTTTGTTGGAGCAAAAAATGTAACTTGACCTGACCTAGTCTCACCCTCTCACTTGCAAATTAGTGTTTTCTCATCTCTCATATTTTCCTGTTCATTAATTTTGTTGCCTATTCTGTCCAAGCCCTCTACCGCACTGTTAAGTCTCCCCACGACCCCCACTGTCAGTGTGTTGCCTTTTTACCCTCTATGTCGTCGCTTTTCATTGTGCCTCATTAATCTTGTGCTGAATCAAAAAAGCTAACCCACCAATATATTTTAATAGTCAACCACTGGCAGAGGTTTAGTCTCTTGAACTTCTTGGTGCCAACACCAGTCACAAACTCTTCTGGGCTGACCAGACAATAAAGATTGTCTGCAAGGCCAGCCATGCAGAATGGGCATCATCCTTCATTGCGTCATTCCTTGAAAAATCAGAAAAACGCACAGCCTACAAGGCCTTTGTCCATAGCTCAAAGGAGTACTGCTCTCCCCTTTGGGTAGATGCATCACATATGTCTCTCTTGAAATTTGTAGAATCTAAAGCTCTGAAGATTACTTCCATCTCTCACAAGGAGGCCTTCAAAAAGCTTTTCCGGGATCTGTTCTCGCATTCTCTCATCACACGTCAACAACCAAGACTCGTGGCTCTTGCATATTGCACAAGAGGCCACTCTTTGATGGTTTCTGAATTATTTACCCTTGTGTAGTTGCAGATGCACCTCCTTTGCAACAGGTGCCACAATGCCTTCTAGTGGTGGGGTTAGTGAAAGCAGTTTTCAAGTTTCGAAATGACTGAAATTTAATTACTACCAGTGAAGCACAGACTTGGTGCTCTCACAGAGCAGACAGATTGGAGGTTTCTCTGCTTATTACCGTCTCTCCTCCACTGTAATTCCTTCTCAGCTCAATATGACCCTCCCCAGCTCCTGGTTAACTACCAGCAAAATCCAGGCTTACCACCCACCTCTAATAATTATTTTATTTTGGTTTAGTTTGGGTTTAGAGACTCTGTTCAAGAAGCAGTTGGAAATAGGACTGACCAGAAAGAACAGATGACATGGTGTATGCTGCACCGATGCAATGTGGCTATCAGGCAAGGAGCAATGAAAGTCTTGGGATGCACTCCAGGTTCAATGTCTCTTCATTCATGATGTGCACTGCGTTGGATGCGTACCATCTCTACCAGATTACCTGCTGGATGTTGCAGTCCACAATGCTAGAAGCTCTTTGTTGTCTTTGTTTAACTAGATCTGGAATCCTATCTGATTACTAGTGTTTTGTGCAATTGGATTATAAATTTCTCGTTGCTGTGCACTGGGTACTCCACAACTTGCTGAGACTGTCATTCAATTTTTGTCGAAATATACATTGCTTGAGTTTTTTTGTTTTTTTACTGGATCTAAGGCTCGTAGTGGAGCTCCTATACACACATCTCACAGATATGAATACACGAGGCACAACACGGGACTGGTACACGAGACAAACACAGCCACTGAGCTTGGGAGGAGGGAGGGTCGAGGAGTGCTGTCACTTCCCGAGACACTCTGGGTACCCCGAGGCCACGACAATGGGGCCGCCTTTCTGACCGCACTCAGCGGGGCATTTCTAAGGAGGAATTTCCTCCTCCTCATGGATGCCAACCTATGGGGATTGGCCATGCTGAGCGTCAAGCAAGGAAGCGGCACATACCATTTGTAAAATCTTTGGTAGGACTCAGCCGGGGTTTGAACCACCAACCTCCCAGACTCACAAGTGGATGTGCTAACCATTACACCACCGAGTCATGTTTCATATTTAGTAGTATAACGATGGGATTTCATATTTTGTACAACTGGCCCGAACTTGGTTCTTTTGACTCCAGCATGTCCCACATTTAAAGGCTGATCACCTGAACAGTGTTAAAGCACCGTAACCTTATTTTGGCAATCGAGGTCATTAAAAAAGCAGAACCACTTGAAAGTCCTTACAAACATGTCAAACCACGCTGTGCATTTGACCTCTTGTGTGTGGCAAGACCCCTCTGCAATGGTGCATATAGGATGAATGCTTTGTGCATGTAGCACAGGTCCAGAGTCGTATATATCTCATAAACACATGAAAGAATTAGATTAATAGTTAACATAAAAATACAAAATATACATTAACTCATGAGCCCGACAGAGAACTCATCTGGGAACTCATAGGTGTCACATATATGAAAGTGTCAGTATATCATATTTTGTGTGAAAGACTGTGAGAAACACTCAAAAAGCTTTTTTTCTCTGCATATATTAATCAAGACAGCTCGTTTTGAAGATATACTTGAAAATACTAGAATAGAGCATAACATCAAAATCAATCTTCTTTTTGTGCAATTTATGTCAGCACAAATAAATGCGGCAGAAATAAATGAGAAATAAATAAATCGCTGCAGAAACATACTTATTTTTTATCCTTTCCTAAAAATAGGCCCAAATGGATTGACGATCATCTTGAGGTTGTAGTTCAGAATTCTGCTGATTTTGGTGACCCCTCTGCCAATGCAAGCTCCCCTGATCCTCTGGGAGCCCCCCAATCCGAAGTTGAAAAATATATGACGGAGCGATCCTGCGGACCATCGAGTAGAAGGGCTGTACCGGGTATCAGAGCAATCGGTTGGTAAATAAGGGACAACTATGGATCCAAAGTTTCAGGGGATAACTGTTCCTGGGAGCCACCATGATCTGCAATCAAAAAATTGAAGCCAGAGAGATTGTGTGGGTTACTGTCTTGTAGTCATGTGTCAAGTTTCAGAACATTCAGACAATTGATAACGGAGGAGTGGCAAAAATAGCAAAAAGTTAACAGACGACCGGACAGACAGACGTCCAGACATCACAACACATTTTATACGGTCATCACTTTAAGATCGAGATAACCTAAAAATGGTAGCAGAGGATCACAGTTTTAAATGGCTGCTGCCAATGAGTGACATCTCAGGGCCATTGTTTGTGGTTAATCTTTGTAAGTGGGAGAAAATAAGGTGCAGTTGCCTGGAAAAGTATTCACCCAAATTTCAAGTCAATCGGATGAAAATTGAGGATTTTAGTAATTTGTAAAAGTTGTTTACCTTTGGCCTATGTGACCTTTTAGCCGATGTTGATTTAATTTTTAAAAATGGTGGTTGAATTCAGTCAGCTGATATGGAAATCCTATTAAAATTTCAAATTAATCAGTTAAAAATTAAGGATTTTAGAAATTTGACAAAGTTGTTGACCTTTGGCCTATGGTGACCTTTTGACCTCAAAATCAATAGGCTTTTTAATTTTGACCAACACTACCATTTCGTGAAGTTTTGTAAAGATCAGTTTAAAACTGTGACCTGGAGGCGATTGACATACAAGAGACAGAACAGACAGAACAAGACAGAACAGAACAGAACAGAACAAGAGACAGAACAAGACAGAACAGAACAAAACAGAACAAGAACAAAGAAGAACAAAACAAGAACAAGAACAAAACAAACAGACAGAACAAGAGAGAGCAATCAGTGATTGCAGACACTCGCCAGGACGTGCTTTTATTGGTTTTTAAAGCTGTTGTGTTAAAACAAATATGGAGGCCGAACCACGTGAGTAATGATGTCATCATTTTTTTTTCCCCTCCACAAATTAATCCCTCGATGCCGCTCTAGAAATTTCATCTTGATCGGATGAAGTTTGGACTTGTCAGGGATATATAGGTGCAAAGTTTTTCAGTTTTTCCAAAATGGTGCCAGTACCATGCGACCTATGATGTCATAATTATCATTGAAAAAAATTCTACAGGTGGAGTTGCACCTATGGTGTAAATTTCCTGTCAATCCGACCAGCGGTTGCAGAGAAAATCATATTTATTCTGTGCGGACAAACAGACAGACAGACAGACAAACAAACAAACGGACTCAAATGCAATACCCTCTCCTCTGGCAAGGGTAACAATGCACAAGACCAACTTAGTGTACAAATAGCAACACAAATCCAATATACCAATATCCAATATACCAATATCCAAAATACCAATATACCAACAGACAAATTCGATTTTCACAAGTACCAAATGGGAGTTTTTTTTTTGTTTTTTTTTGTATACAAGATCGAGGCTCGTGAAAGCTAATATTGATCACACAAAAAGTCAAAACCGACACAAACCGACACATAAAACACAAAATAAGGGGAGCGGTTGGACAAGATGGGGAGAGAGGGGGAAGGACACAAACACAACATTTGAGAGCAGGGACATCGAGAGAACTGTGGGAGGGAGAGGGCTTGGGGGGAGGTGGGAGAGGTATAAAACATATGGACACTGCAAGGACTTCCAGGAAAGAAGTTGGAATTTCGAAAAAATGTATCTGGGGTGAATTAGTGGGGGTAGAAAATATCAAGGTTTTGGATGGGGGAAGATAAGAGATGATGGTGAACAGCTGTTTTAAAGACCTGGAGGGAGGAGTGGGATTGAAGAGAGTGAGGGAGTTTGTTCCAGAGGCGGGAAAAAAGAGGAATGAAAGAGTGAAGGTGAGCAGAGAGTCTTGATTTTTGGAGTTTCACCAGAAGAGGGTTGCTGGCAGTTCTTGTGCATCTTGCAGGAATATTTGGGGGAGCTTTTGGGTCTCACTATCTGCCATTATCTTTCCTGGGAAAACCACATTTCCAAGCTGGCCTCCAAAGCCAGTCACCGACTGGGCATCCTCCGTCGTGCGGAGTCCTTCCTTGGCACACCTGAACTCCTCACCACATACAAGGCTTTCATCCGTAGCTCAATGGAATACTGCTCTCCACTCTGGGCTGGTGCTCCTGCCTCACCCCTAGCTCGGCATTTTACGCTGTAGAAATCAAAACTTTCAGGATCATTAGGATCTCCCGGGATGAAGCCGATTCTGAGGGCCTTTCACTCTCTCACCACAGTGTGATCAACATACTTGTAAAAAAACAAAGTGATCAACATACTTGTAAAAAAACAAACAGGAGGAAAGAACTAAAACAGAACGCAACATGCATGTGGATCCCCGAAGAGGGTCCAATTAGCATTATCAAAGGCAGGAGCAAAGGAACAACACTCAATAAAAGATTAACTTTACTGCTGTGGGTCTGAACATGATGTAGGGCTCGAGCTCATTACAATAGGTTATGATAGGTGTAGCCCTCGACATCACAAAAAGTTTGTATTTCTTTACGTTTTTCTGCATACACACATTGAACCATCCCCGTATTAAAACACAAAGCTAATTCGGGTGTTCTTGAAGTCTGATTATCTTATCGGCTTATTTTCTGTGCAAAATATCCTTAGAACTAAATACAATACAGAGAAAGCTTCCAAACGTTCATTATAGTGAAGGAAACAGCCTAGAACTTACCCGTGAATCGTTGTTGCCTCAAATGTTGCCAAGAATACTGTATATCTATTATAAGTTTGTTCATTCTTATAGATAATGTACCTTTTACGTGTTAGATTGCGAGTTCCCCTTAAGCCCGAGTGAAGCCTGGTGTTGACTTAGCGGTTATGGTGGAGGCTTGGGATCCCACGATCCTGGGTTCGTATCCCGGTCGATCGCTGAATTAACACCAGAGGGGTTTCCTCAGCCTGTCATCCTTCTGAGGTCGGCAAATTTTGTACTAGTCCACTGGTAATTCTCTGTGGGTTGCAAGAGGCGACTAACAGCGTTGGCGGCAGGAAGGGCATCCGGCCATAAAACGTTGCTTCAAAAAGGGGACCACGGTGCCCGAAAAAGGCCAACCCCTGCTCTGCGGGGAAAAATGGCCTCTGAAGGTGTTTCCATAAGCCCGAGTGTCATTCATCGAGCTTGCCATCGTCAGTTAATTAGAGGTGTACCGTGTAATGCATTTTAATGCGACAAAAACAGGCCATCCACTTGTGTGAAAAACGTGGCTGTGCTTTTTCATGCTGAACATACTGGCAGCACCTTTTGAACGATGCATCACCCAAGGCTAAGCAAACCAACTCTATCTATGCACGATAATTTATGCTGCTGTTACAAACCTGTTTTTACTTGCCTGCTACATACACAAAGCACGCGTAGGACACACATGCTGACGGAGGTGCATACTTTGACACCTGGTATGTCTCCGTTCCACCTCCTGAAACCCACCCACATGTGGATGATAGTGGATACTTTGACACCTCGGAGGGCTCTTTTCCACCTTCAGAACCTCGCATATGGAGTGAAAAGCAACGACAAACCAAAATTGTACCACTGATTATTGGTGCAACTGGAATGATGACGAAGAACCTCACAGATATCTTGGAAACCATCCCTGGGAATATTCCTACAAACTATATGCAGGTGGAAGCTGTCAGGGGCTCGGTGACGATCCTGAAGAAAGCCATCGGCACAAAATTTTGAGAACAAGAACATTTCACAGATTGGTCCATGAATCGTGATCCGCCAACAAGCGCGTGTAGATGGGACAACGAGCTCAACGATCTTGTCGAAGCATGTGTGTGATTTAATTGTCTTGCGATGCAGCGCCCCCTGGCGGCTGCACATCATAACGGTGAAGTTTTAACGTAGTCAAACTCTATTTTCAAAGTTTCTCAGAATCATGCCAAGAGGGGTAAAACAGAAACAATTAACATGCGGGCTTATCTTTGAAGTCTATACGAATGCTTTGAGTACGCTAGTTCGCAGTGATGGAATTCAAGTTCTCTCAAGTGCCTGAGGAGTTAGTAGTTGGGGATGCTGTGCATTGGGGGGTGAGGGTGAAGAAACACAAGAAAGGGTGAGAGTGATGTGTAAGACCCAGCGTAAATGAACGCCACCACGTAGGGAACAAAAGATCCATTGTACACCAGCACAGCCTGCGTGGACACGCTTAGATTTGCCTTTCGGGGCGACTCAGCCATGTAGGGTCAAGTCCCCAATGGGAATAATCGTGTCCCATCTGCCTGAGCCCCGGCACGCACACGCCTTCACCTACGTGTCCTCCGCCATTTGCATTAGCTTTGTGTTTGGTTTTTTTTTTTCTCAATGCTCCATCACAAAGCACATGCTGCCTGTTTCTTTACTGAAAAGCTTCTCAGCATTAGCATTTTGTCGATACGATCTGTGACTAGGCTGTGTGACTGCACTGAGATGCTTGTGTGTTCATTGTGGTCAAGAATCTGAGTGTAGGTCTTTTTTATTTCTTGGCGGAATGTATATTCCCGACGTTTTCTTGCCTGAAGAGCATGCTGCGTGGGTATTTTAATTTTCTTGTCTGTTAGTAATTGCTCAGACCAGTCTCAAAAAGTAGGAATGAATAAATAGACAGAAAAGCTATCGCAACACCAAAAAAATAAGAATTTACATGTCTGTACGTCACTGTCTCAATGGGCCAAGGCTCCTTGCGAAGTTCATTCACTTTTGAGTTAAGAAGTTGTCCCGCTGAATCTTCTTCAAGCGTCATATGCAATAATAAGGACACTATTCCCGATTAACTGTTTTTGCTGGAAGAGTTGGGGAGAGGAATGTGAAACAAAGAAAAGACCAACTTTGGGTTAATTTGTGCCAAACAGTCTTTTTGTCCAAGAATATGGCTTTTGTTGGGATGATAAGGCAAGCAAAAGAATTGTGGGATGCCATTGCATTCACGTTGCTAAGCCCTGAGATTTTGGAGATTCTAACACCTTTTCCCCCGGCAGGTGTGAAATTGTTTCCGTTGTGGGAGAAAGGCAATCGCTTGTCCAGCTTCTTGTTGGTAATTGGTAGAATGTCTCCACTTGTATGATTCGATGTGTGATCCTGGGAATGCGAGGCGGATGAGAGATTTTGTGTTTAAGGCCCACAAAGCCAGAATGTCTGTCATGAATGTAAAATATTCCTTATATCTGGCTGTGGAGTGTCAAGAGCTTATGTCTTCTTGTTTTTGGACCTTTCTTTCCTTCTCAAGGTATATATATATATATATACACACAGATACAGACTTGGCATTTAATATGGAATATATTTTTTGTGGGGGTGAACTTACTTTTCAAGATGTCTTAGAACCAAAAGTTAATTAGAATTATGTTGAAATTATTCTAGATTTTGTTAATGTGACCTTTAAAAGAAACAAAAACCACATTTGACATTTCGAAACAAATAAATTGATCCTTGAAAGTGATGTGAACTGATATCGAACTCAATTCATGGACAGTACTGTGTTCAACTTCTCTAGGTTTTCCAGAAGTATCTCTTTATTTTGCACATTAGCCAAAAAAAATTTAAACAAAAACAAAAGTTAAATTACGACTGGGATTACGGACAGTAAAATTACAGTTCAGTACTTCGTGTAACCCCCACGAGCATTCAGGAGAGCACGTACACGTTGAGGCATGCTGTTCACGAGATTTGCCAAGGTTTGGACAGGAATCGCTTGCCATGCAGTGACAATAGCCTGCTGCAATTCACGCACAGAGGTCGGCTGCTGGTCCAAGTGGTCGATTTGACGCGTTAATTCTGCCCACAAGTTCTCGATTGGATTCCTATCCGGGGACATGGCAGGCCACTCCATATGCTCTACACCACGGTCAGCAAGAAAGTGTTGGATCATGCGAGCACAATGAGGCCATGCATTGTCATCTTGGAAGACAAAGTTTCCTCGAAAGGCTGCACGAGCAAATGGAAGCAATGTTTCTTCCAGAATGGCCCTGTACTTGTACTGGTTCAGGTTTCCATTCAGAACAACCAGGTCAGTTTTGCCCCCTGCATGAAAAGCAGCCCAAATGGTCACCCCGCCACCTCCAGCTTGGACTCTTGGCACTATACAATCTTTGTCGTAGGCTTCATGCACTTGTCTGCGCACTCGGACGTGGCCATCTTGACGATAGACCAGAAATCTAGACTCGTCACTGAAGATCATGTGATTCCAGTGTCCTGGCTGCCATTGACCGTGCTCTCTGGCCCACTGCAATCGGCGCTGGCGGTGTTGTCTGGTCAGGCGTGGCTTTCTCAGGGGACGCCTGGCACGATAGCCTGCTTGAACCAGTCGTTCGTTGACTAGCCTTCTGGATACAGGCACATTTGTCAGTTGCTGCCACTCAGCCCTAAGCCGATTCGCTGACTTGGTACGGCCATTGCAGACTAACCGGTGCAGCTGGCGATCATCCCTCCTTGTGGTTCTGCGGGGACGTCCTGGCCTCGGTATTGGAGTAGGGACACCCCTCTGAGCATTTCGTTTCAGGATCTTTGACACCTGACCTTGAGTGATGCCATACTGCCGAGCAATAGCACGCTGTTTCATGCCGTAATTTCGTAAAGCCACCACTTCATGACAAACAACATTGTCGAGTTGACGGACCATCTCCAGAGGGGAGCGGCAATAACTTTTGGAGACCTGCAGCGGTTGTTTTCCACTAATGCAGAACGCAGCAAGCCTTGTATACCCGACTGTGAAGCCAATCATCAAATGCACCTGTCCATACATTTTGCCAAGCCACCTGTGATATAATCCTGTTGTTGACTTCTTGCTGCGACAGACAATCAGTGACATGGTTCTTTTAACAAATAAATCACCAAAGTGTAAAAGAAACTCACCAGATTGATATACTGAGTTAAGAAAGTAAACCCAAGTCAAGAAAAAAAAAAAATTCCATATTAAATGCCGTCTGTATATATATATATATATATGTATATATATATATATATATATATATGTATATATATATATATATATATATATATATATATATATATATATATATATATATATATATATATATATATATATATAATAAATATATATATATATATATAAATATGTATATATATATATGTATATATATATATGTATATATATATATATATATATATATATATATACTATATATATATATACTATATATATATATATATATATATATATATATATATATATATATATATATATACACGGTGCATTCAGAAAGTATTCAGACCCCTTCACTTTTTTCACATTTTGTTATGTTGCAGGCCTGATGCTGAAATCGTTTAAATTCATTTTTTTCCCTCATCAATCTACACTCAATACCCCATAATGACAAAGAGAAAACAGGATTTTAGAAAGTTTTGCACATTTATTAAAAAGAAAAAACTGAAATATCACATTTACATAAGTATTCATACCCTTTGCTATGACACTTGAAATTTAGCTCAGGAGCCTCCCATTTCTCTTGATCATCTTTGAGATGTTTCTACACCTTGATTGGAGTCCACCTGTGGTAAATTCAATTGATTGGACATGATTTAGAAAGGCACACACCTATCGATATAAGGTCTACAGCTGACAATGCATATCAGAGCAAAAACCCATCCATGAGGTCGAAGGAACTACCTGCAGAGCTCAGAGACAGGATTGTGTCGAGGCACAGATCTGGGGAAGCCTACTAAAAAATCTCTGCTTCATTGAAGGTTCCGAAGAGCACAGTGGCCTCCATAATTCTTAAATGGAAGAAGTTTGGAACAACCAGGACTCTTCCTAGAGCTGGCCACCCGGCCAAACTAAGCAATCGGGGGAGAAGGGCCTTGGTAAGAGAGATGACCAAGAACCCGATGGTCACTCCGGCTGAGCCCCCAGAGATCCTGTGTGGAGATGGGAGAAACTTCCAGAAGGACAACCATCACTGCAACACCACCGATCTGGGCTTTATGTAGCCAGACGGAGCCTCTCCTCAGTGAAAGACACATGAACGCCCGCTTGGAGTTTGCAAAAAAAGCACCTGAAGGACTCTCAGACTGTGAGAAACAAGTTTCTGTGGTCTGATGAAACCAAGATTTAAATGTTTGGCTTCCGTCTGGCCACTAACTAACTGAATGAACACGTGCATCATTGTGTCCCTTGGAGCACCAGGGGACTGAGCGCGGAGGGAGAAATGTTGAAGAATAGATGGTAGAAACAGATATTTCACCAACCTGCCTGCATTTTGAGAGCAACAGACCCAGTGCTGTGGCCTCATCATGGGACATTCCAAAAATTTTGAGAGCTTTAGATCTCGCTGAATGCAAGAGAGACTGATCTGATGCTGGGGCACCAGCCCATAATGGAGATCAGTTCTCCATTGAGCTATGGAAAAGGGCTTAGACTGTGTGAGTCGCTCTGTTTTCCCAAGGAAAGACTTGAATCCATGGGAAGAACACCAGATGTGAAGGTGGATTTGGAGGCACGTTTTGCTATGTGGTTTGTCCAGAAAAAAATTAATGCCTGATGGTAAGTCCTAGAAATTTAGTAGACAACCTCTACTAATGGATGACCAAGGAAATACGCAGGTTGGTTCATTTGACAATTATCCGGAGTTGAGATTGAGACTGTGCAATTCTCCGATCTGCTTTTGATTCAACTTTTTTTTCTTGTAAAAATTTGGAGAATGAATCATTGCACTAATATATTGAATCTTGCACAAAATGAAAATGAATTACATAAAAATACTTGAATAGGTGAAGTATGGTCTGGTCTGTAAGTCTATTTTACCTTTCACCAATTAGCTCACATCTTCATATTTTTGTCTGCATGGATCCTCTCGTCCCTTCCACCACATTCCCCACCCCTCCTCATTTCTCCGGGTTATTACAGGATATTTGAGAATAATTTTTTTTTACAGCTACCTTGTTACTTCCTGCTCTGACGTGACGTCCATTTTTCACAGAAATATAGTGTCATGTGCAAAGGAAGGAGCTTGCAGACAGCTCAGTGGTAGTTTACTCACCTGGGTGAGCTATCTATCCTGGGTTTGATTCCCAGCCTGACTGATGAGCCCGTTTATAAACTGGCATATTGATGCCTCCAAGGGATTGATAATTATGCCTTCCTTCAAAGGGGATGTTAATCCAGATGTGTCATTTGGTAACGTTGCTGATGATTCCTCGACTTTCTTTAAAATATCTTATTTTACCTTTGGAGAAGAGCGAGCCATTGTGGGCCTAATTCCAAATACTTGTAGAGAGTGGTGTTGAGGGTAATGATTTGATGTTTAACATCATGTTAGTTCCGAAACCTCTCGGAGACTAATAATTTTTGGTGTATCAGCTCTTATATCCATCACATTTTTTATGGAAGCAGCTTTGTTTTGTTTATAGAGGTCAGATCTGCGCCAACCATTATTTATTGTTGCCTTCTTAATCAAAATTGGACTTATATAATGGGGTCAAAAGTTCATTTTCTCCTTTATTCTGCTTTACCTCCTGTATATCTTCGGAGCAAGAATATTTGCGAAAACAACTCGTTCAACAAACTTCCCGTAATTATGCGATAATTCGATATCTGGAAGTAACAAAAAAATCCCCCAACTTCTCGTGAACTTTTCACATAGCTTTCCACGTCGCCAGTATAACTACAAATTATACCTGGCCAAGTTTTCACTCGACTCAACTGTTACAATCCACATGTCACTTCAACTGCCAAAACAGATATATATAATAACTAGAACGGCACTCAGTAGAGAGCATATCTGGTTACATACATATTTTATATACATACCGCCACCTGGTTGGCCATATCACTCAATGGTGAAGAATCACTTTAAAAATTATACTAGCTGGATCCGGATATTCACCAAAATTGAATCGATTCTTCCTTGTCACACACACAACTGGTCCAACAGGTTTCGTCCAAATCCATCCATAACTTTTTGAGATATTCTGCTATGTATCGTTTTTGGCACTATCTCCCAATGGTGAAGAATCACTTTAAATATTCTAGTAGCCGGATCCGAATACGGATCTTCACCAAAATCTAATCATTTCGTCCTTGTCACACACGCTGCCAAAATCTCTGCCAAATTTCGTCCGAATCCGTCTACAACTTTTTGAGATAGTTTGTTCACAAATAAACGGATGGACAGACAAACAGACAGGGGTGAAAACATAACCTCCATCCACCTTCTTTTTTCTTCTTTTTTTTATTTTTATATATACTAGATCGAGGCTCGTGTAAGAGCTAATATTAATCACAAAAAGACAAATTGACACATAGAAGATAAGATAAAGGAAGTGGGAGACAAGATGGGGAGAGAGAGGGAAGCACACAAGTACAACATTTCAGAGCAGGGGCATCGGGAGATCTGTGGGAGGGAGAGGGCTTGGGGGGAGGAGGCACGGGAACGGGGGGGAGGGGGATTTTGGTGGCGGAGGTAAAAATTCCCTCCATATTGAATCCCAAGTATACAAACGTTGACATTTCACTGAACCAATAAACTGCCTTGCAGTCACTCCTAAAAAATTTTAACAATAAAGTACAGTATATATAATAAAACTGGCCCGCCTCTCTACCCTTACCCACTCCCCCATCATCCCCATCGTTTCTTTCAATTCATTCATTACCTGCACCATATAAGGTCGACGGAGGTCATGTTTTCACCCATGTCTGTTTGTTACTTTGCATAAAAACATAAAAACATTGCCTCAAACAGGGAACCATGATTGTCATGGGGCCCGCTAGGCTAACCCCTGCTCTTGCGGGGAAAATGGCCTTAAAACGATCATTCATTCATTCATTCATTCTGTTTGTTACTTGCGAAAATCGAAGATTTTTCAAGCATATTGTTTGGTCGCGTGTGTTATTCTGTCTGTTTGTCTGTCAATCGCCTGTAGGTCACAATTTTAAACCGATCTTCACGAAACTTCACCAGATGCTCGAGTTGGTCAAAAGCAAGAAACCTATTGATTTTCAGGTCAAAAGGTCACATCGGCCAAAGGGCAAAACTTCGATGATATTTCTAAAATTGTCAATTTTTCATCCGATTGACTTGAAATTTGAAGAGGATTTGCAGATCAGGTCACTGATTTCAAGCACCAATTATATTCGAGGTGTAAAGGTCAAAAAGTCAACATAGGGCAGGTTCCAAAAATTATCTAATTTTCATCCGATTGACTTGAAATTTGAAGAGGATTTTCATATTCGGTCATTGAATTCAACTACCTATTACACTGGTCAACAGCCAAATTGGTTCTGACTTATTTTCCACTGTTTCTAACTAATTTGGTGCCCACGAATCCGAATCTGACCTTAAAATTTCGCTATCACGTAACCTTGACGTAGTACATCATAAGTGTGGAAAAAAATCTTTAGAGCATGCGAATTTCTTGATTAAGTCTCAATAAGTCTATTTATTGTCACAAAAAATAATATGAACTTAAAGTTTTTATTTACATCACATAAAAAAATGTAAATCTCCAAAAATAATATGAACTTAAAGTTTTTATTTACATCACATAAAAAAATGTAAATCTCCAAAAATAATATGAACTTAAAGTTTTTATTTACATCACATAAAAAAATGTAAATCTCCAAAAATAATATGAACTTTAAGTTTTTATTTACATCACATAAAAAAATGTAAATCTCCAAAAATAATATGAACTTTATAAAATATCACAAAAAATAATATGAACTTGAAGTTTAAATTTACATCACATTAAAAGTGCTTCTGAACTTTACTTTTGCGTTTGTAGGAGCAATCACTTTCACGCTGTAAAGTCCAACAGTAGTCGCCCATCATGTTTGGATTGAATCGGCCTTGATATCGAGTCTCCATGATGGCAATTCCCTGGTGAAACCTTTCTCCATGTTCATCACTGACATCACCAAGATTTTGTGGAAAGAAGTCCAGATGTGAATGGAAGAAATGTATCTTGAGTGACATTCGAGCATCGAGCTCCTGGTAACTCTTCAACATCTTGTCCACCTTCACAAGCTCTTCATAATTTGGTGCTCGAAAATTTCCAAGGTAATTGTTAGCAAGAGCCACAAAGCTATCCCAAGCAACGCTTTCCAGCTCAGATAGTCTCGTTACAAAGTCCTGATTAGTGAGTACAAGACGAATTTTTGCTGTGGTTGATATTCCTATGGTACACTGGTTCTCAAAAACTGGATGTGCTAGTGAAAATTGGATATCATAGTCAAAATCTACAGGTTCATGTTGGTTAGAATCACCTCAAAATATACTAGAACCATAAAACCTTTAAAATTTTGTTGAGCAGTGTTGTTTTTGACATCAACATATGCTAAATGGAAGACCACCATAGGCCAAAGATCAAAACTGAGATGATATTTCTAAGATCCTCAATTTTCATCCAATTGACTTGCAATTTGAAGAGGATTTGCATATTTGGTGTTTGAATTCAACCACCAATTATTTTTAAGGTCAAATTTGTTTTAGGGATTTGCGCAAGTATAGTGCTCTGTACGATGTTTTTCTTGTTATTTTTGAAAATCAGAAGATTTTTCAAATATATGGGTTGGTCATGTGTGTTATTACTTGCCGGAAAATATTCCTGCAAGTATGTTGGTTGGTTGGTTTGTTACTTGCCGGAAAAGATTCCGGCAAGTATGTTGGTTGGTTGGTTTGTCGGTTTGTGCGCAGTACTACATGTACTGTCGTTGCACATAGAATCGCCATACTTTACACACACATTTGTCTTGCCCTGGAATAGACTGTGCCCAATTTTTAACTCTCAGCCCAAAGCCTCCATTACCACCGTTTAAAGGCCATTTTTCCCCGCAAAGCGGGGGTTGGCCTTTTCGGGGACCATGGTTGTTGTTGTTTTTTTGGTCCCCTTTTTGAAGCAATGTTTTACGGCCGGATGCCCTTCCTGGCGCCAACCCTGTTTGTCGCCTTTTTACGATAAACAGGGAATTACCAGTGTACTGGTACTCAATTTGCCGACCTCGGAAGGATGACAGGCTGAGTCAACCCCCCTGGCGTTAATTCAGCGATCGACCGGGATTCAAACCCAGGATCCTTGGATCCTAAGCTGGCACCCTAGCCGCTAGCCCAACACCAGGGACTCCATTATGAGGATTACTCCAGGGACATTACTCCAGGGACACCAGGGACACCAGGGACTCCACTCCACTCCACACCAGCCCAACACCAGGGACTCCATACTCCAGGGACTCCAAAGCCTCCATTATGACATCATAATTCGATAATTCGACAAGTACAACACTTCATCCAATCAAGATGCAATTTATTGAGTGCCATGTCGGCATAAACTGGTGGAGAAAAAAAATAAATGATGACGTCATCGGTCACGTGGTTCGGCCGCCATCTTGGAAAAACCGAAAAACCTTGCACCTCTATATCTCCGAAGGTGCTGAATAGAAAAAATTGAGACATGGCTCATTGTAAAGAACTCTCCATGGGGAATAAAATCTGTTAATGAGGATGTCATATGTGCCTCTATTATGACGTCATAATTCGACAAGTACAAAACCTCATCCGATCAAGATGAAATTTATTGAGCATAATCTAGGAATAAATTAGTTTAGAAAACAAATAATGATGATGTCATCGGTCCCGTGGTTCGGCCGCCATATTTGTCCAAAATGGCCGATAAAAAAAAGTACATTCCGGCAAGTCCTCGGTCTCTGACCGATTTTTCATTCTGTCTGTTTGTCTGTTTGTTTATGTGTATATCAGTCACCTACAGGTCATACTTTTTAACCGATCTTCACGAAAAATCACCAAATGGTAGAGTTGGTCATAAGGAAGAAGCCTATTGACGTTGAGGTCAAAAGGTCAATGTATGCCAGCATGTTACAACATCTCCGGTATTGCATAGATTAGCATGATGTTATGATGTATTTTAAAGGGTGTAACAGGGCATAATTTATAGTGCTTGCATTCAGTTTGTTGGAATTTTGGCAATGAAGCATTGACAAAACCAAATGTGCATGCATGTATTTTGAGAGTAGCTAAGTGAATTTGAACAATATACACTACATGGCCAAAAGTATGTGGACACCTGAACATCACACCCACATGTGCTCGTTGAACATCTCATTCCAAAATCATGGGCATCAATATGGAGTTGGTTCCCCCTTTGCTGCTATAACAGCCTCCACTCTTCTGGGAAGGCTTCCCACTAGATGTTGGAACATTGCTGTGGGGATTGGCTTCCATTCAGCCACAAGAGCATTAGTGCGGTCGGGCACTGATGTTGGTTGATTAGGCCTGGCTCGCAGTTGGCGTTCCAATTCTTCCCAAAGGTGTTCGATGGGGTTGAGTTCAGGGCTCTGTGCAGGCCAGTCAAGTTCTTCCACACCGATCTCGACAAACCATTTCTGTATGGACTTTGCTTTGTGCATGGGGGCATTCGCATGCTGAAACAGGAAAGGACCTTCCCCAAACTGTTGCCACGAAGTTGGAAGCACACAATCGTCTAGAATGTCATTGTATGCTGTAGCGTTAAGATTTCCCTTCACTGGAACTATGGAGCCCAGCCCGAATGATGAAAAACAGCCCCAGACCATTGTTGCCCCTCCACCAAACTTTACAGTTGGCACTATGCATTCGGGCAGGTAGCATTCTCCTGGCATCCGCTAAACCCAGATTCATCCGTCGGACTGCCAGATGGTGAAGCGTGATTCATCACTCCAGAGAACATGTTTCCACTGCTCCAGAGTCCAATGGTGGCGAGCTTTACACCACTCCAGCTGACGCTTGGCATTGCGCATGGTGATCTTAGGTTTGTGTGCGGTTGCTCCACCATGGAAACCCATTCCATGAAGCTCCCGACGAACAGTTGTTGTGCTGACGTTGCTTCCAGAGGCAGTTTGGACCTCAGAAGTGAGTGTTGCAACCGAGGACAGACGATTTTGAAGCACTTCAGCACTCGGTGGCCGTTCTGTGAGCCTGTGTGGCCTACCACTCCGCGGCTGAGCTGTTGTTACTCCGAAACATTTCCACTTCACAATAACAGCACTTACAGGTGACCGGGGCAGCTCTAGCAGGGCAGACATTTGACGAACTGACTTGTTAGAAACGTTGCATCCTATGACGGTGCCACGTTGAAAGTCACTGAGCTCTTCAGTATGGCCCGTTCTACTGCCAATGTTTGTCTTTGGAGATTGCATGGCTGTGTGCTTGATTATATATATCTGTCAGCAATGGGTGTGGCTGAAATAGCCCAATCCACTAATTAGAAGGGGTGTCCGCATACATGTGGCCATGTAGTGTATTTGTGTTTTGGAAGACAGATGTCCCCCACATGAAATGGTGAGATGGGATGTAAATTTTGAAAACATCAAAGACGAAGAAGGAATCTTCATCTAACTTCTGGTTCAGCTGTGTACAACAACAACAACAACAACAACAACAACAACAACATGCATTTTAAGGCCATTTTCCCTGCTAGAGCGGGGGTTAGCCTTGCTGTCCCCATGACAATGTTCTCCATTTTGCCCTATTTTCTGCATCTCTCCTTGTTTAACCCCCTTGCCCGCATTTCTTATTCCACTTTATTCAGCCAAGTCTTTCTCGGTCTTCCCCGTCCTCTACTTCCTTCTACATTCATTTCCATCACTCTTCTCAACCAGTCACTTTCATCCTTCCTCAACACATGACCAAACCATCTCAACCTGTTCCTCTTCACAGCATCCATCACAGGCTCTATTCCCATCATCTTTCGCATTTCATCATTTGTCTTCCTCTCTCTCAACGGTACTCCACATATCCACCGAACCATTCGCATTTCCACCCTTTCCAGCCTTCGTTGCTGCTCTACGCTCATTACCCATGTCTCCCTCCCATAAATCATAACACTTCTCACACATGCAGCATACACCTTTCCCTTCAGCTTCAACGACACTCCCCTCCTCATCAGCACGCCACTCAGTTCCTGAAACCTCTTCTATGCACATCTCACTCTCGCAACCGTTGCCGAGTCTGATCCACCTTCTCCATTCAGCATGTCTCCGAGGTAGCAAAATGTTTTCACACCTTCTGGCTTCACGCCGTCTCCAAGATCCAACTCAACATTTCCTCCATCTGCAGCTCCCTCTGTGCTCACCTCACACTTGAATGTAGCTGCCGCACTGGTTAATGACCCTCTCAGACCACTACATTTTTGATGAACCCACTCAGCGCACATTGTACATTGAATGGAGTTCACTCCGACACCCTTCCTGCACACAGCACATGGCCACTTCCCAGTTTTCAGTCTGGTTCAGCTGTGTACCAATTACCAATTTAATTTATTGGAGATAGCCATCCAGGGACTGTTTCACTCCTTGCCAACATGCTTGTGTTGAATGAAATTGTGGCAACCACTTTTCAAAATGTCCCTCATTTCAGCTTCTGTGGCATTAAAATTGCTGTAAAATGTAGCGGGGTAACATTTATAACACAAATGGCTATCAGTAAAACACATGGGGAATGCCCGGCAGATTATACATAGCACCTTCCCCAAATGCAATGCACTTGGAAACTGCCTTAGTCATTAGTGAGACAGCAGTGGTTTTTTCTGAAAATATTGTAATTTTCTAGACTCGCTACATTTCCATAAGTCTGAAATCCACAATCTTTATGCTGCTGTATTCAGCCTAATTTTAAACCTGAAATTCTGGGCTGCCAGTCCATCATCCTTACAAATGTGTTAATCATCACCTTGACTGCACTGTAACATTAAAACAACTTTCCTGTTCCTATAATCTCCTCGAAGCATCGTCTCTTTTATTTGATAATACATTAGGCAAAGAAAATGTCAGTTATAAGTGTAAGAAGTATGATATATAAAGATATCATGCAAAGATGTGGGGTTAAATTAACATTGATAGCACATGCTCCCCTTAATATCTTGGAGGGAAGAGTGTTGTTTATTCGAGTTAAATATATAGTTGCAAACAGTTCCAACAATGGATTAAGGCGCTCAATGTCAGACATGAGATCAGGGCTGTCTCTCATATGTCGTCTTTTTGGTGCAGTTTTGCATCCCGCCTTACTCTCCAAACTCTCTGCCTATGGCATCCAAGGACAACTCAGCACATGGCTTGCTGACCACTTCTACTCTCGTCGCCAACGTGTCTCTCAATGGCTTCCTTTCATCTCCTCTCCCTGTCAAGCTGGAGTGCCAAGAGGCAGTGTTCTGAGTCCAGTCCTATTCCTAATCTTCATTAATGATCTCACTGACTCTCTGGAAAATCCTCTTTATCTATTTACTGATGACTCCACCTCCACCCTCTAACATGACATCCCTCATCCTTCCCTCTCTTCAGACCTTGAAAATATCACAAGCTGGTCAAACGCTTGGAATATGTTTTTCAATCCTGACAAATCCCACACTCTCACTATCTCTCTCTGAAAGGACTGTCTGGCAAACCCTCCTATCGACTTTCTCATAACAATCCTCTTGAGGAAGTTCAGTCATTCAAACTCATGTGTCGCATTAATCAGCCGTGATCTTCCTTGGACAAACCACATTTCAAAGTTAGCCTCCAAAGCCAGCTGCCTACTGGGCATCCAACGTCGTACAAAGTCCTTCCGTGTCACACCTAAACTCTACCTACAAGGCCTTCATCCACAGCTGGATGGATACTGCCACCCCCTCTGGGCTGGTTCCCTTTCTTGCCTCACATCTTGCTCAGCTTGATGCTGTGGAAATTAAGGCCTTTAAGATTATTGCAATCTCCTGCAATGAAGCCGAGTCTATGGTTCTATCACTTCGCCATCACAGACAGGACGGTGGTTTCTCTGTCTTCGACCGCCTCCTTTCTGGTCTTGCACCCTCTGCTCTTTCACTGCTTTGTCCCCTTTTCACTCCCCACCCCCCTTCAGGTTTATGCAGGGCTCACACGATCCACCGTCTACCCCTTCTAGCGAAACTTCCGAAATCCCTGATCACTGATCACCTCCACTCATTAGGTCCCCCTTTTTCCCACCTGTCGAACCAACTTCCACATCCTCTTCAATATCATTCTTCCCTCTCGGCATTCAAGACAGCTGTTCACCACCATCTCAGATCACCCCCAATCCAAAACCCAGATCTTTTCTACCCTCGTTAACCCACCAATCCCTCCTTCCAAATTTGCAGTTTTCCCTCCTTGAAGTTTCCTTCTGTGTCCATCTTGTCCACCCCATGCATCATTGGTTGGTGTTCCCCTCTGTCTGCTGTTCCTTTTTGTTCTGATATGTCCCGATCCGCTCAGTGTTCTAGTTCTTCTCCGAGCCTCGACTATGTATGCAAAAAAAACCCCAAAAACAGACAGGTCATTTGAGCAAGATAAGTCTGTTTGACTTTGATGGGCAGGCTATAAATTGTTTTTCAAGAGATTGTTTTCAGATGGACATACTTAAGCTTGCAGGCCAAAATCTGGAATAAGGGGCCATCCTTGGTGGCATTTCAGTCAGCTGCTTCAGATGAAAATTGAGGTCATTGTTTCTTCAATTTATTCTTAATCAGCAGCTTTCTGGTATATATTACCCTCAAGAAAGAGCAATCAAAGATTACATACCCTTGCCCAAACTTGCTTCATGTAGTTATATAGTACGTATTTTGTGGATGCACTCGCAATCTAATTATATATATTTTATTGACATACTCACATTCTAATTGTACACACTTTATGGACATACTCACATTCTAATTGTACATACTTTATAGACATACTCGCATTCTAATTGAATGTACTTTTTAGACATACTCACATTCTAATTGTACATACTTCATAGATGTGATCACATTATAATTGTATATACTTTATAGACATACTCACATTATAATTGTACCTACTTTGTAGACATGCTCACATTCGAATTGTACATACTTTATAGACATACTCGCATTCTAATTGTATATACTTTAAAGACGAACTCACATTATAATAGTACATAATTTATAGACATGCTCACGTTCTAATTGCACAAACTTTATAGACATACTCACGTTCTAATTGTACAAACTTTATAGACATACTCACGTTCTATTTGTACAGACTTTATAGACATACTCACGTTCTAATTGTACAAACTTTATAGACATACTCACGTTCTATTTGTACATACTTTATAGACATACTCACATTCTAATTGTACATACTTTATAGACGAACTCACATTCTAATTGTACATAATTTATAGACATACTCACCTTCTAATTGTACAAACTTTATGGACATACTCACGTTCTAATTGTACAAACTTTATAGACGTACTCACGTTCTATTTGTACATACTTTATAGACATACTCACGTTCTAATTGTACAAGCTTTATAGACATACTCACGTTCTATTTGTACATACTTTATAGACATACTCACATTCTAATTGTACATACTTTATAGACGTAGTTACATTCTAATTGTATATACTTTACAGATGTACTCACATTCTAATTTTTTTTTTTTTTTTTTTTTTACAAGATCAAGGCTCGTGAAAGAGCTAACATTAATCACACAAAAAGTCAAACCGACACAAAAACACAAAATAAAGGGAGCGGTAGACAAGATGGGAAGAGAGGGGGAAGGACACAAACACAACATTTGAGAGCAGGGACATCGAGAGAACTGTGAGAGGGAGAGGACTTGGAGGGAGGTGGGAGAGGTATAAAACATATGGACACAGCAAGGACTTCCAGGAAAGAAGTTGGAATTTTAAAAAAGTGTATGTGGGGTGAATTAGCAGGGGTAGAAAAGATCAAGGTTTTGGATGGGGGAAGATAGGAGATGGTGGTGAACAGCTGTTTTAAAGACCTGGAGGGAGGAGTTGAATTGAATGGAGTGGGGGAGTTTGTTCCAGAGGCGGGAGAAAAGGGGAATGAAAGAGTGAAGATGAGCAGAGAGCCTCGACTTTGGTAGTTTAACCATAAGAGGGTTGCTGGCAGATCTTGTGCGTCCTGTAGGAATATTTGGGGGACAGAGCACAGAGAGAGCTGGGGGAGCAAGGCTGGAGAGGAGACGTTAGAAGACAGAAGGACCACCAACCTGCCTGCGGTGAGTGAGTGAAAGGCCCTCAGAGTTAGCTTCATCGCGGGAGATTCCAATGATGCTGAAAGCTTTGGTTTCAAAAGCATGAAGCCGATCTAGGTGTGAGGCAGGAGCAGCAGCAGCCCAGAGGGGAGAGCAGTATTCCATTGAGCTGTGGATGAAAGCCTTGTATGTGGTGAGAAGCTCAGGTGTGCCAAGGAAGGACTTCGCACGAAGGAAGATGCCCACTCAGTGACTGGCTTTGGGGGCCAGCTTGGAAATGTGGTTTTCCCAAGAAAGATCATGGCAGATAGTGAGACCCAAAATCTTGAGCGACAGAACTTTTTGGAGAGGATTGTTGAAACTGTATATACTTTATAGTACATACTTGTACAAAGTACATACTTGTACAACTTGTACAAATAAAATTGTGCATACTTTATAGACATACTCACATTCTAATTGTATATACTTTATAGATGTACTCACATTCTATTTGTACATACTTTATAGACATACTCACATTATATTTGTACATACTTTATAGACATACTCACATTATATTTGTACATACTTAATAGACAAACACATTCTATTTGCACCGTACATACTTTATAGACGTACTCACATTCTAATTGTACATACCTTATAGATATACTCGGTTAAAAAAAAGAGAGCGTGTAGTACTGGCTCCCACTAGGTGGCGTTTGTGGCCTACGTTAACATATCCTGTGTGGACAAACAGACAAACAAACAGACAGACAGACAGACAATCGAACAGAAAAACAATGAAACTGTTAAACAAACAAACTGTTAAACATGCAGACTGACAGACAGACAAACAAACAAACGGACAGACAAACAAACAGACCCAAATGCAATACCCTCTCCTTTAGCAAGGGTTAATAATGCATCTAAGAATTCAAAATGAATCCTGGGAGCTGCATTCCATTGCAAGAAGGCATACTTCTTGTCAATGTGCACAAAGTTGCAACACGCTGCAAAGGAATTGCTTTACGTGATGGAATTTATCTATGTGTCATCTGGCTTTAGAAGCTAGTGAATGTGGTCTACGACTTTTGGGTTTATTATGTTCTGTCTCTTTTAACTTTCTGATGACTAATGGGTCATGGGTACACCCCCAATCATGTCTCAACTTCAATACTTTTTCTTCTCACCGGTCGTCTGAATGTTAAGAGACAAAGTACCATTATGAGACATCGCCGATATTTGGTAAACGAAAGCTAAGTGATTATTCCAAAAGCTTCTTTACATTTTGACAATACCCAGGTTGGCACATGGCGATGAGCAATGATGTGGTGGCAGGATTAAGCACGGTTGATTGAAAATGTTGCTCGTTTTGCTGTATTTTAGGTGTACCTATAGGTAATATATTAACATAACCGCGGTTTATGGTTGTTTTCTGTTCCGTGCTTGTAGCTGCAAACTTACTCCGAATTGTGTGTTAGCTTTAGCGAGGAGGTTAAGGATTTGTGGTTCCATGAATTTAATGACCGTGTGCCATTGGAACACTATAATCCCAGGGAAGCCATTATCCAGCTCAATTTGACTGCCACTGAACTGTATAAAAAAAAAACCCCTCCCTTCACAAGAACGAGACAACATAAAGTATTTTTTTCCCTAACCACCTTAAGATAGCCAACTTTTTGTACATTTTAACACTCCCCTTTTGCATGGTCTGTCCTCATAGCAGAATCGATGATGCGTGCACAGTGAAATCGGACAATAGTAGTTCCGTCCGGCATCGCATCCATGATAATGGACTACTAGGCATGCCATGATTTGCTAAAAATGTCTATCCGCTAGGCTCTTTAAAAAAATGCAAGTGTTTTATGGCTGCTGCTGGATACGCATCGCCATATGGTGTTTGTGTGACATTTTGATGCCATTAACGATTGTTTATTGTCTGGCTTTCCCGCCTTTTTGCGCCGGAGCCTAAAGCGCAGGCAGGACCTAATGTTTGTGATCGGATGCACGGACCGTCATCAGTATTCCACGCACATTCCGGTGTCCTGGGAGAGGCACGGGGAGTGATGGCATTTAAAGGGCAGCTGCTATCGAGTGCTGAAATGAATCTGGCTCCAAGCTCGGAAGGAGACAAAAAGGGGGTCTACAAAGCAAGGATCTACATTGATATGCAAAGTGCAGCAATTTCCATTTTTCTGAAGCCCTGTATGTGGAGATTTCCTGACGTCTAACGTGTTCAGATGGTTGCTCAGGCTAAGTTCTCCCTTTGCCTGCCATTCATTTTGTTCTATGTAATTTTACTCCTTTGGAAATGTTCTTCACCCGTCGTTTTTCACCCTACTTCCAACACATCCTCGTTCTCTCCATTTCTCTCTACTTTGCACCTTTCCGCCATTGCATTCAACAATGTTCATTTCATCAATTGCGTCAGACGCTCAAGTCCAGACAATAATTCTGATTTTGGAGCAAGGGCACGCGTTAATTGAAAGTGCATGAATTACATGCACCATGGCGTTAACTTTCATACTACAACGGTATCACGTTTGTGGCTTTGGAAGGGAAAGTTAAAAACAAAATCAATACATATATTATATCTCTGGAATTACAACCACTTTTTCTTAAATATTTAATAATCTTTGAACTTTGCGATATAAATCGGTTGAAGGATGTGTTGCAGAGTTTTGAAAGTCTGTGTAGCCACATGTAACTGTACATGTATCCCACCGCGGATGTTGATTGTATTGAGCAGGAGGAAAGACTTTGTGGATCCAAGTTGCTCGAGGTCGAAAAATCAAATAAATATAGTTGTGATTAATTGCTTTTGTAGACCATGTACTTGGACATAAGGAATCAGGCATGACCCTTGGGGAGCACAGACTCACGATATTCCAATACTTGAGCGGACAAGGAATGTTTCGCATGAGAATCATTTATGATGCAAATGTATAAATCGCTATTCTTTGGAAAGAGCGCGACTGTGGAACTGCTTTGCTTGTCGAATACATTCTTCCGGTTCTGCTGTGCATACTAGATGAATGATTTTTTTTTTGGGGGGGGGGGGGGAGTCTGACACTTTATTATCTTCCAGGAGACAAATTTGGCTTCCACACCTTTGACTGGCAAATATTCACAGTTTTCTGTCATTGCCTCTCTGCAGCCCATGTCCTCAAAGGAGGTATCAGAAGGCCACTCAGGCTTGTGATCTGGCTTCCAAATTGAAAGTCTTTTCTTTCCTTTCGAGCAAAAAAAATGTCTTTCTTTCTTTTTCCCAACATAGCTGATTTGGTGGGATTCTAAGCACTCAGCTGGAACATTTCCTCGGTATACCATCATCCCTGAATGATGGGAAAGATAAAAAAAAATTGCCTTTTTTCTATGGCGACCATAAGTGAATTGTATTTTGATGTGTTGATTTTCTTACGGCAAAAAGTTATTATTTTGTTTTTTGCTTTCAGAGTTATTGAAGGACCCACCAAATTTTGCTTTTCATTCTTTTATAGAATCCTTGATAATTACCAGTAGGCTACTCATTATTACTCCATCCAGGCTGAAAATATAGTCTTGAGGTCGTGTACTTGCCTTTCATATGTGTACTCTGTTTTAGATACCAGAACCGATTATAAACGGTGTCATCCTTCGTTGTTTCTGAGATGGCATGTTGCATCAATGGGGGTGCTATCTATTTGATGGGATGTTAAACAGGTGTCCCCTCGACCAGCAATTTTTAGTGAATACTAAAGATCCCATTGTGTGTTTCACAAGAGAAGGCCATTAATTGTAGGCCAGTGCCTTGACCAAATTCGAAATGATTGCCTTCACCGACAGGGGACACTGCTTCAACATCCAAGCTGTGCCCCCAGAAATAATTCAACTAATGATGCCTAATTTAGTCATTTATACAGTGTGTGTATGTATGTATGTATGTATATATGTATGTATGTATGTACATGTATGCATACAGTGCATTCAGAAAGTATTCAGACCCCTTCACTTTTTCACATTTTGTTATGTTGCAGCCTTATGCTGAAATCGTTTAAATTCATTTTTTTCCTCATCAATCTACACTCAATACCCCATAATGACAAAGAGAAAACATGATTTTAGAAAGTTTTGCAAATTTATTAAAAAGAAAAAACAGAAATATCACATTGACATAAGTATTCAGACCCTTTGCTTTGACACTTGAAATTTAGCTCAGGTGCCTCCCATTTCTCTTGATCATCTTTGAGATATTTCTACACCTTGATTGGAGTCCACCTGTGGTGAATTCAATTGATTGTACATGATTTGGAAAGGCACACACCTGTCTATATGAGGTCTCACAGCTGACAATGCATATCAGAGCAAAAACCAAGCCATGAGGTCGAAGGAACTGCCCGCAGAGCTCAGAGACAGGATTGTGTCGAGGAACCAGGACTCTTCCTAGAGCTGGCCGCCCGGCCAAACTGAGCAATCGGGGGAGAAGGGCCTTGGTAAGAGAGGTGACCACAACCCGATGGTCACTCTGGCTGAGCTCCAGAGATCCTGTGTGGAGATGGGCGAAACTTCCAGAGTCCTGGTTCTCCCAAACTTCTTCCATTTAAGAATTATGGAGGCCACTGTGCTCTTGGGAACCTTCAATGCAGCAGAAATTGTTTTTGTAGGCTTCCCCAGATCTGTGCCTCGACACAATCCTGTCTCTGAGATCGGCAGGCACTTCCTTTGTCCTCATGGCTTGGTTTTTGCTCTGATATGCATTGTCAGCTGTGAGACCTTATATAGACAGGTGTGTGCCTTTCCAATTCATGTCCAATCAATTGAATTTACCACAGGTGGACTCCAATCAAGGTGTAGAAACATCTCAAAGATGATCAAGAGAAATGGGAGGCACCTGAGATAAATTTCAAGTGTCATAGCAAAGGGTATGAATACTTATGTCAATGTGATATTTCAGTTTTTTCTTTTTAATAAATTTGCAAAACTTTCTAAAATCCTGTTTTCTCTTTGTCATTATGGGGTATTGAGTGTAGATTGATGAGGGAAAAAATGAATTTAAACGATTTCAGCAGAAGGCTGCAACATAACAAAATGGGAGGTCTTCAACAAAGGTCTTCTTCTTAGTCGTCCCCAAGTTCCGCTGAACTTGGGGACGACTAAGAAGAAGACCTTTGTTGGTCGAAAGCTTGTCGAGAATTAAAGATCGACTATCCTGAAGCTACGTCCGCGTCTTATTTAATCTCCCGATTATATATTTATATATATATAATTATATATATATAACTATAACAGTGCTCGGCAGAGCACACACCTCTGCCAGGCTGAACAGTTTACATTTTGTAACCCACTGATAGGCTGGATCTGAACCAAAATCTCATCCACTTGTTTTTGTCACTTACTCAACTCATCCACCAAGGCAAGTTTTGTCATAACTCGTCCACACCTTTTTGAGATATCATGCACTTTTTTGGTATCACATCATATATTATTTGAGATATCACACTCAATCATTTTGGTCTTATCTCTGAATTATGAAGAATCACAGCAATCTAGTATCTGGATGCAGCTCCTCAACAAAATCTAACGAATTAGTTCCTGTCACACACCCAATCTGTCCACAACGTTTTTGAACCAGCATGCTATATATGGCTTCAAAAAGGGGACCGAAAAACAACAACAACCACGGTCCCCAAAAAAGGCCAACCCCCGCTTGCGGGGAAAAAATGGCCTCTAAAGGTGTTTTTTTTTTTTTTTTTTATGCTATATATGGTTTTTGGTCCCATCTCTCAATGGTGAAGAATCACTTTAAAAATTATAGTATCTTCATCCGGATATTCACCAAAATCGACTACTACATACACTCAACCTCTCCACCAAGTTTAGTCGGAATCCATCCATAAGTTTTTGAGATATCATGCTCACATACAAACAAGTAGACAAACAAACAGACAAACAGATAAACAAACAGACAAACAAACAGGAGTGAAAACGTAACCTACAGTGGCAGAGGTAAGCAAATTCGGTCGCATAATGGGTAGAGCGTCCGCTTTAAGTCTGGGAGGTTGGCGGTTCGAACCCTGGCCGAGTCATATCAAAGACTTTGAAAATGGTGTCTTGCTTTCTTGCTTGATGCCGAGCATTAAAGGGATAGAGCATGGACAAACAACCAAACAACAGGCTTTGATTGGTCTAATGGCCTCATCCTTCATTGAAGTTCCTGGCAAAGAAACTCGTGTTATTATAACAAACATCCAGGCACCACACATGAATTAATGAATTGCTTCCTAATTTTTTTAATCTATTTCTTTATTTTTCGCTCTTTTGCACATGAACACTAATTTCTGATGGGAATTATTTGAATACCAATGTATCTACAGGTGTCTTACCTGTTTTGTAAATGCTACGTTTTGAATTGTCAATACCATTATTTGTTTTGCATCGGTGGGTTTTCTTTTTATTTTAAGAGCCCTCGCATCAAATCAGAAATAGCACAACACACAATATTTTATCTCATTAAGAGAAAACAAAAACCGGGATTCGAACTGGTGTTGGCTTCGTGGTTAGGGTGCCGGCTTGGGATCCTAGGATCCTGGGTTCGAATCCCGGTCGATCGCTGAACTAACACCAGGTGGGTTGACTCAGCCTGTCATCCTTCCGAGGTCGGCAAATTGAGTACCAGTTCACTGGCAATTCCCTGTGTGTCGCAAAAGGTGACTAACAGGGTTGGCGGCAGGAAGGGCATCCGGCCATAAAACATTGCTTCAAAAAGGGGACCAAGGTGCCTGAAAAAGGCCAACACCCGCTCTGCGGGGAAAAATGGCCTCTAAAGGTGGTTCATTATGAAAAAGAGCACTTTGCAATAAGAAACAAGAAAAAGAGCAATCAGACATTGCAAACCCTCACCAGGATGTATTTTCAGTGGTTGTTAAGGCTTTTGTGTTAAAACAAATATGGCGGCCGAACCACGTGACCGGTGACGTCATCATTATTGTTTTTCTAAACTAATTTATTCCTAGATTATGCTCAAGAAATTTCATCTTGATCGGATGAAGTTTTGTACATGTGGAATTATGACATTAAAGCGCGGCGTTACGTGCGCTGCTTGCGAGCAAGGAGGAAGCGGACAAGCGGTAACTTATAAGCGTCTTTATTTCAGGAGCTCACTGTAACACTGGCCCGCTCCGGGCTGCGCGCCCGGTGTATATCATGAGGCCACGCCTACCCCTCGGGCGTGGCCACTGCCCACTTGGTGCGCGGAATGATGTCACCACGCCAGTGGGCTTTTGTGTCCGCCACACGCGCCCCCCCCCAGAATTCCCGTGCACCTGGAGGGCCAGTTTGCGGGGCAGACGAATGACCCAGCCGAAGCGCCCCCTGGTGATCGGCGGCGTCCGGGGTGCAGGGATGCCAGGTGGGATGCCCCTGGCTGCCCCTGGGATGGGTGCAGGACCGGGGGGCGGCGTGGCGGCGGGGCTGGGCGGTGCCGGGGGTCCGCCTGCAGGGGGGCGGCCCCGACGTGGGGGTCGTGCCACTGGCGGTGGATGGTCCACGTCGAGGTGGACCGGCTTGAGGCGGTCCACCGAAACACGGTCAGGAGTACCGCCGATGTCCAGGGTGAAGTGCTTCGCCCCGGTCTCCAGCACGCGGAAAGGCCCGTCGTACGGGGGCCGCAGTGGTGTCCGGTGGGCATCGTGGCGGACGAAGACGTACTCCGCCGTGCGAGGCTCCGGGGCGACGCGCGTCGGTGGGTGCCCGTGGCATGCCGTTGGCACCGGGGCGAACCTCTGGGTGGTCTCTTGCAGAGCGGAGTGCTGCTGTGCCGCGGACCATGGTGCCGTGGAGTCGGGGAGGAACTCGCCCGGCACCCGCAGCGGTTGCCCGAAGACCAACTCCGCCGCGGATGCGCGCAGGTCCTCCTTGGGCGCCGTCCGGAGGCCCAGCAGGACCCAGGGGAGCCTGTCGACCCAGCCGCCGTCGCGGAGGGTGGCCCGGAGCGCGGCCTTCAATGAGCGGTGAAATCGCTCACACAGGCCGTTAGCCTGGGGGTGGTAGGCCGTGGTTCGGTGCAGCCGGACCCCGAGCCCCTGCGCGACCGCCCCCCAGAGCTCCGAGGTGAACTGGGGGCCGCGGTCGGACGAGATGTCTGAGGGGGCGCCGAACCGGGCGACCCAGGTGGCAATGAAAGCCTGCGCGACATCGGCCGCCGTTGTCGACGCCAAGGGCACGGCCTCCGGCCACCGGGTGGTGCGGTCCACCATGGTGAGGACGTAGGTGAAACCCCGCGAGGGGGGCAGAGGTCCCACAAGGTCCACGTGGACGTGGTCAAACCGGCGTTCCGGCACCGTGAACGGGGCCAACGGGGCCTGGGTGTGCCGGTGCACCTTGGCGCGCTGGCACGCGAGGCACGTCCTGGCCCAGCCGCGGACGGCCTTCCGGAGGCCATGCCAGACGAACTTGTCGGCGATTAGCCTTTGGGAGGCCCTCACGCCCGGGTGGGACAGGCGGTGGATGGCGTCAAACACCTGGCGCCGCCAGCCCGCGGGCACGATGGGGCGAGGACGCCCGAGGGAGACGTCGCACAAGAGGGCCGCGCCCGCGCCGTCGAACGGCACCTCGGTGACGCGGAGGCCCGTGACGGCGGTCCGCAAGGCCTGGACGTCGGGGTCAGCGGCCTGGTCCGCTGCCATCCGGGCATAGTCGATGCCGAGGTGGACTGCGTGGGCGACGGCCCGGGAAAGGCAATCCGCCACCGGGTTGTCCTTCCCCGCGACGTGCTGGATGTCCGTCGTGTACTCGGACACGGCCGAGAGGTGACGCTGCTGCCGGGCCGACCACGGCTCGGTGACCTTGCCCATCGCGAAGATCAGCGGCTTGTGGTCGACGAAGGCAGTGAACGCACGGCCCTCGAGCAGATGGCGGAAGTGCCTGACCGCCAAGTGAAGCCCGAGCAACTCGCGGTCGAAGGTACTCTAACGGCGTTCGGGCGGGCGAAGCTGCCGGCTAAAGAACACCAGCGGTTGCCAAGCTCCACGCACCCATTGCTTGTGCCCACCGCGTAGTCCGAGGCATCGGTGGTGAGGGCGATCGGTGCATCGGGCGCCGGGTGCGCGAGCATGGTGGCGTTAGCCAAGGCGAGCTTCGCGCCCGTGAACGCCGTGTCCATCTGCTCGGTCCAGGTAACGTCGCCTTTGCCCGGCTTACCTCGGAGAGCTTCGTGCAGGGGGCACAGGAGCTGGGCGATACGGGGCAGGAACCGATGGTAAAAGTTCACCATGCCCAGGAACTCCTGCAGCCCTCTGATCGTGCGGGGGCGCGGAAACCACTTCACCGCCTCCACCTTGGCCGGCAGGGGGACGGCTCCGTGCCTGGTGACACGGTGCCCCAGAAAATCGATTATGGCGGCGCCGAACCGGCACTTTGCGGGGTTCACAATCAGGCCATGCTGGCCCAGGCGTTCGAAGAGCGTGCGGAGGTGGCGTAGGTGCTCTTCGCGGGACGCGCTGGCGACGAGGATATCGTCCAGGTAGACGTAGACAAAATCCAAGTCGCGCAGGACGCTGTCCATCAGTCGCTGGAACACCTTAGCCGCATTCTTCAGACCGAAGGGCATGCGCAGGAACTCGAAGAGTCCGAATGGCGTGATGACCGCCGTCTTCGGGACGTCCTCCGGCCTGACGGGGACCTGATGGTAGCCGCGTATGAGGTCCACCTTCGAGAAGAAGGACATGCCCGCCAAACGGGCGGAAAAGTCCTGAATGTGGGGGACGGGGTAGCGGTCGGGAGTCGTGGCGTCATTGAGACGGCGATAGTCCCCGCACGGTCGCCATCCCCCGCTGGGCTTCGGCACGATGTGCAGCGGCGACGCCCAAGCGCTCTCTGAGCGCCGAACGATGCCGAGTCGCTCCAGGGTAGCGAACCCCGCTTTTGCCACCGCCAGCTTCGTCGGCTCGAGGCGGCGTGCCCGGGCGTAGACCGGTGGCCCGACGGTGGGGATGTGATGGGCCACCCCGTGCTTGACGGCCCCCGCCGAGAAGGTGGGCCGCGTGAGGGCCGGGAAGCCGGCGAGGAGGCGGGTGAATGCGTCCGCTGCCGGAAGCGTACAGACCAACGTGGCCGGAACCGAACCGTTCGGCAAGCCGCTTGGCAAGCCGCTCGTTGAGCTGCTCGCCGAGCTGGGCAACGCACAAGCGAGCGAGCTGAATGTCTCGGCCTGGACAAGACGTCTGCGCTTGACGTCGACCAGGAGCCCATTAGCGCACAGGAAGTCCGCGCCAAGCAGTGCCATGGGCACGTCGGCGGTGACGAACGTCCATCGGAAAACCTGCCCTCCGAACCGCAGAGAGAGGCAGCGTTTTCCGTACGTACGGATGGGCGTCCCGTTCGCGGCAAGCAGCGCGGGGCCCCCACCCGCGGCGTGCTTGTCTGACGTGCCGGCGGGAACGACACTCACCTGCGCTCCCGTGTCGCACAGGTAACGGCGCCCGGAGAAGGTGTCCGTTATGAACAGCAGGCTGCTCGAACGGCCGGCGCTCATCGCCACTATTGAGCGCCGGCCCGAGCATTTCCCGACCTGTTGAAGGAGCATGGCGGATGACACTGCCGAGCTTCGTGGCCGAACTTGGCGTGGAACCAGCACCAGGTGGTGGAGCTGGAGGAGCGCGGCTGGCTCCGCCAGGCCGGTGGAGTTGGCGGGTTTCCCCGCGGTGGCGGTTTTCGCCGCGGCGGTGGGCGGGGCGTGGCGGTGGTCACGAGGTGCGTATCAGCATGCTGCGTATGCTGTATAAGCTGATGCTGTGGATCAGCAGCATCAGCAGCATCAGCAGCATTAGCAGCATCAGCAGCATTAGCAGCATCAGCCACGAGGGCCGTGACGGCCACGCCGACTCTCGCCCGCGTGTCCGAAGCGGCGAAGTACTTGTCCGCCTCGGCCGCCAATGCTCGGGGTTCCGTTAGCCCGGTCCCGGCCAACGCGAGGCGAACCTGCGCTGGAGGTTGGCGACGGAAAAGCGCCCGGAATAGAGAACCGGAGGCTTCGTCGCCCAACAGTGACAGCATATGGTCCATTCGGACCGACGGGCGCGTGTCACCGAGCTCGGGGAGATCCAGGAGGCGGTCGGCCCGTGCGTCGTCCGTGAGGCCGAACGTGGCTAGGAGTAGCCGCTTGAGTGCCTCGTACTTGTGGCCGTCCGGTGGGTGGCGAAGGACGGACACAACTCGAGCGGCGGTGCCGGGCCCGAGGGAGGCGACGACGTGGCAATAGCGCGTGTCATCGCCGGTGAGGCGCCGAAGCTGAAATTGGGCTTCGGCCTGGACGAACCAGACTTCGGCCTGAGCCTCCCAAAATTCGGGAAGTTTGATGAAGTTGGCCATGGCAATGGCGTCGCGTGTGGAAGGATCGCTCCGGCAGATCCAACGTCGAGGGGGTCACCAGTAAAGCGCGGCGTTACGCGCGCTGCTTGCGAGCAAGGAGGAAGCGGACAAGCGGTAACTTATAAGCGTCTTTATTTCAGGAGCTCACTGTAACACTGGCCCGCTCCGGGCTGCGCGCCCGGTGTATATCATGAGGCCACGCCTACCCCTCGGGCGTGGCCACCGCCCACTTGGTGCGCGGAATGATGTCACCACGCCAGTGGGCTTTTGTGTCCGCCACAACATCATCATTAATATATTTTATTCCCCATGGAGAGTTCTTTACAAGGAGGCATGTCTCAATTTTTTCTATTCAGCGCTTTCGGAGATATAGAGGTGCAAAGTTTTTCGGTTTTTCCAAGATGGCGGCCAAACCACATGACCGATGACATCATAATTTTTTTATTTGCTCCACCAGTTTATGCTGACATGGCGCTCAAGAAATTTCATCTTGATTGGATGAAGTTTTGTACTTGTCGAATTATGACGTCATAATGGAGGCACGTGTGACATCATTAACATATTTTATTCCCCATGCAGAGTTCTTTACAATGAGCCATGTCTCCATTTTTTCTATTCAGCGCTTTTCGAGATATAGAGGTGCAAAGTTTTTCGAAATTTCCAAGATGGCGGCCGAACCACGTGACCTATGACGTCATAATTATCATTAAAAAAATTATACAGGTGTAGTTGCACGTTTGGTGAAAATTTCCTGTCAATCGGTTGCAGAGAAAATCATATTTATTCTGTGCGGACAAACAAACAAACAGACAAATAAACGGACTCAAATGCAATACCCTCTCCTCTGGCGAGGGTAATAAGAAATGAAGGATGCGGGTTCCTTTAGTGAATCACATCCAGCATCGATTAATTGTCATCTAAACACTGTTTTTAATGATCCGGAGCAGAAACTCTCCGTTTAGGAACGAAGTCTGGGCATTTAAGTAACAAACACTAGGATTTTCGTTATCAGTGCTGTAATGTCCATGCAAAACACTTTGCAGAAAGGAATGGTAAAATGGTTTGTGTTCTCGTGCAAATTCCAGCAATTAGTGTCACATGCACGATTGTCTTGCAGGTAAAATGGGAGGACAATGATCTTTAACGAATCCCAATGCGCAGAAGGAACGAATTGGACCCGTGTTCTTTAACAAGTGTGTATGCGTTCAAAGTGTGCTCGATAACTATTTAAACAAAGCAATTCGACCTTTCTATTTCCTTCAGCTATGAGCCAGTCGTTTTAAAGCCAGGTGCAGGAGTCCAATACGAGTAGTAGCTCGGGCGGTGCAGCGTGAGATGGAACAATGGATGTCGCCTCGTACAATATGGCAAATTTCTCATGGGTCAGCGGGTCACGCAGGTGCTTGCCAATAACCCGTTTTGGTCGTTCAGGTGAAATGAGCATGGTTAGTGCGACATTAACTCCTGACTCGCTGGCTTTTCACCTCTGTGCTCAAGCGTCTGGGACACAGATTTTATCCGCTCCTTTTGCCAGAGTAATTTCATTATCCCTCGCCCTGTTTGAGGCTATTCGTGTCTTCCCAGCATGGAATTTACCAGGAGGAAAACCATGATTTTTCTTTAGTAAATCTCCAGCTCTTCAGTCATGCGCTTTCCAAGGTGATTCCAATTAAAGACATCGGCGGTCGCTTTGAATACTCGCAGTGCGTTGTTATGGGTGTTAGAAGGTGATGCTTTGGTGTGGTTGATGCCATCTGGAAGGGAAACATGTACAGAACACTAAGGGTGACGCAAGTGTAAAGACTTAACATTGTTCTCCAGGGATGAGACGAGGCCCTTTCGTTCGTCATCTGATGTCGTGTTTTCAAGTTTACACTTGTAGAATACGTTCTACTTTAGTTAATATTTAATTCCCGACAATTGCCAAAAGTAATGAAAGCAATTCGAGTGTCCCTTTTCATTCTTGTCATTTATTTACTTCAAACTAGTGTTACGTGCTCCTCCCCGACCCCCTGGTCGCGGTGTACCTCCGAGCCCCGAGAGGAGTCATGGCAGAAAAATGTGTTATTCTGTGTCAAAAATCAATGGTTAAACCACACCAATTGTTACGAACAAACAAATATTGTATTAAAAATCACACAAGAATAACAGTACAACAATGATAGCAATCAAAAGTACAATCAACATATATCTTATGATGGTACCATCAGCTAATATCAGGTAACTCACTGTGCTCCAAGTGAGTGAAAAAAGAACATTCCCCAATGTCACTATATTCCCGTCTTCGAGCTCAAGTTGATCCCCTCCAGCTATCATCAGAAAGATGTCGAATCCAAACCCGAATCCCGTTCAAATGACAGGCCCAGTCACGCCGTCAAAACTGCACAAAGGCGTACGCTTCCAAAGCGGCAGAAAAGGGTCACGCGGCCAACAGCTGTGAAAAGGCGCACTCAAGGCGACTGGGAAATTCACACCCTCGGGTATGAATGTTTAACCGCTCCAAATCGGCGAACCTCAGGTTTGTCTTCAAAATTCACGTTGCACACACACATCCCAGATAGACGTCTGAATGGTGAAAATGGCTGACACGAAGCAAAGACCTTTCGCGATGAGCAAAGCGCGCGAGTCAATATGGCCGACGGCTCGTACTTGAGACGTAATGACACAACGATGATTCCTCGGAATCCAACGCCAAACCTGACACGCAGGTTGATCAGTCACACCGATAACAACCCTATCGCAGGAATCCCTTTCCAGGAAACCCAAAGTTCACTCGTGACTCTTGCTCGACAACGTTCGCTCAGGACGAAGAAACGACTCGCTTCTTCCCCGACTTCACTCGCTCCGCCTCTTTTCTCTCCTCGTCTTCTTCCGGTTTTTCGTCCGGTTCCCGATCCGGTTTCCTGTTTCTTTTAACATTAACTTTTAACTTTTGAAACTAGAAATATCTATTCCCTTTAAATGACAACAATAATAATACATGGAATTGGAAATATTTACAGTGGATGCAAACCACCACAACGGAAGTGACGAATCCATAACACTTCCCCCCCTCAAGAAAGAAAGTTTGAACATAGTGAAAACTTTCTTTGAAGGCAAAATTCTCCCAACAAACAAAAGTAAACTCACACCCAAATCATCAATTCCCACGAGCAACGATAATCAATATTTCCCAAAAATAAAGCAACAAAACTTCAAACAACCTACAGAGATCTCCAAAGTTAGTTCACTCTGGACAAAGCATCCGCCACGACATTGTCCCTGCCCTTTACATGCTAATCTCCAAGTTGAACTCCTGCAAAGCCAAACTCCATCTCCTCAACCTCTGATTTTTATTTTTATTTTTTTTGAATGAAGGTTAAGGGGTTGTGATCAAAAATCCAAAGTCAAGCAAATCTATAGCACTTTTTGAGGGAGGCCGAGCTGAGAGCCAGGTTTCATGGTGGTTGGGTGGTGAGGCCTGGAAGTATTCACTACATGGACGCCTTTAGGAACGTGGAGTTCACGGTTAATCCGTGTAGGAATTTTGGCCTTGCTGCTCCGCAGCATTCAGTGCTTCAAACTCTTCCTAACTTTCATAATAATCACGGTTGGAGCGCTTGTCGCTGTAGTCACGTGAATAGCGGTCTCCTTCTCGGCCACTACCCTGAAAATCATCCCTTCGGAAGCTGCCGTAACTCTGGGAGCCTCCATAGTAATCTCGACTGCGGCCACCACCAAAACTATTACTTCCACCATGGGAGCCATAGCCACCCCTGAAACTACCTCCACGTTTTCCTCCTCTGTAGCCCCCTTGACGCCCATGGCCTGCCTTCTCTACTATTAAGGTCCGACCATCCAAATCCTTGCCATTCAAATCCTTTTCTGCATCTTTGGCATCCTTTGTGTTTTCAAACGTGACAAAGCCAAACCCTCTTGACTTTTGCGTCTCCCTGTCTTTTATCAGCCGCACTTCCAAGAGTGGTCCATATTGGCCGAAGACAGAGTCCAGAACAACTTCCCTTGTTTTGAAGTTCAGTCCACCTACAAAGAGCTTGCCAACATTGCCTCCATCCCTGACTTGTGTGTGCTGACACTTAGTTTTGGGTACCTGACAAGACGTGGCTGTGCAAAGCGTGACGTCAGTACCTTCCTCTTCTCTTCAGAGCGCTTCCTACCCATAGCATGAGTCGCGGTACAGGATGGAAATATACCCGGAATCTCCTTCTCTACCTGTGCAGTGTTATTTTTCATACTAGACTTTTCAACAATCCGGGTTACCAGAAACGTGACCACCGGCCAAATCATTCCCGATAACAAAAGATATTCCCTCTACAGGTAGAGTGGCTTGTAACCCTACGGTGACCGGTCCTGACACCAAATCAGACTTCAAATGGATGACATGAAGTGGGGCTTTAACACAGCCACCAACCCCCTGTAAAAGAACACTCACACCAGTTGCCGTCTTCTCTGACAATGGCAAAATGCCTTCTAGCATTAAAGATTGATGTGCTCCTGTGTCCCTCAATACCCTGACAGGTCTCTGGTTAATCAAGTCTCCATCCAGTGACACAAACCCCTCTGAAATAAAAGGTTTGTAACCCTCTTGAGCAAGGTCATTCTGTGCTGCCGTAACTTTGGCATGGGAACCTTCACAAGGCACTGTCCTCCAAGGACGATTTCTCGCATTTGCCAATGTATTCGGAGTTGTACTAATCTGACTCCGCTCCTGATTTTTCCTTTCCAGGGCATAACATTGGGACATCAAGTGTCCAGGTTTCTTGCAAAAAGCGCAAGTAGGCCCGGAGGAAAAACTCGTGGTCTGCCTCGAGCCCCCCAGAAGATAGGTCTGTCTTGGAACTGTAGTCTTCTGATCCCTAAAAGTCGTGGCATCAGATTTGTACTCATAGTCATCTCTAGGTCGCCCCCATGAATCTTCGTTCTCCGCACCGGATGTACCATAACTCCCCTGGCGAACTCGAGGCTGGAAGTTAGGTTTGTGGAACCCCATCTAGTGTGTCAAGGCATAGTCATCTGCCACGGTTGCTGCCTCATACAACTCGGGTACCTTCTTTTCCTCCAGATGTACTTTAATGTCCTCGTGGACACACTGTTTGAATTCCTCCACCAAGATTAATTGTCGCAACAGTTTGAAGTCTTTCCCAATCCCCTAAGAATCACACCACCGATCAAACATGGTTTCCTTCATTCTGGCAAACTCCACAAGGGTCTCACTCTCCCTCTTCCTGGCATTCCGGAATTTTTGCCGGTAAGCTTCAGGGGCCAATTCATAGGCTTTGAGAATGGCTTTCTTCACTCCCTCATAATCTGTACATTTGTCAATCGGTAAAGCTAAAAATATATCTTGAGCTTTACCCACCAAAACACTTTGCACTAACATAGTCCAGGACCCCACAGGCCATTTTTGCATTTGAGCCACTTTCTCAAAGTGTAAAAAAAACTTGGCTACCTCCTTTTCATTGAAGGGTGGAACCAGCCTCACATGTCTACCAACATCCCAAGTGTTCTGACTAGTTGTCGAACTAGCCGGTATGGATGCTACCTCTCCCCGTTCTCTCATTAATTCCAGTTCCTTGAGTTTAATTTCCCTCTGACACTCCATGTCACGTTCCTTTAACTCCCTTTCGGCTCTTCTTTCCTCTGCTCGTTTCTCCTCGAGTCTCGTTCCTGTTCTACTCTTTTTTCCGCGAGTTCTCTTTCAGCTCTCCTTTCCTCTGCTCTTTCCCCTGCTCTTCTTTCTTCTGCTTTCCTTTCCTCTGCTTTTAACCTTTCCTGGCTCTGCAGTTGCATCTCCATTTTCCGGAGCTCCATGTAGTGAAATTATACCAAGGTGAACCCAGGGGTGCTCGCTACGGAAGGGGGCGTCTATAAGACCCGGGACAACCGGGGCGCGCGGACACTTCAGCGGAACTCACTGTGACATTATCCAGTAGTTTGAATGGTATGTACGCCCCAAATGCTGCGCTGACAATGCGCTGCGCTATCCATTGTTATATTGAATTAACCATTGCTGGTCATGAAATGCTCTGATTTAATGCCTGTTGCATGCATGTATTCTTACAGGATGTACTGCAGATCTAAATGATATTAAAACCTACCCAGAGGTCAAGTCGTGTCTGAGCTTGATTTTCACGACATTTAATATCATTTAGATCGCCGGAATGGCTGACCACAAGATGATCGTGGTACCGATTCTCGGAGCCGACCCTCAAGCTGAGGGATCTGCATCGGAGTTTGCTCATTGGCTCAACACGCTGCAGAATTATTTTGCGGCTCACGAGACAGAGCCCACCGCTGCGATAAAGCTGTCCGTGTTACAGTCCAAGGTCCATCACACTGTTTTCAAGAACATTTCTCGATTTGGGACGTACGCTACGGCCCTAGCCGAGCTGAAGCGCCTCTACGTAAAGACACGGAGCGCTGTGCACGGCCGGCATCAACTCTCTCAGCGGCGACAGCAACCGTCTGAATCAATCGATCGCTTCGCGCAGGAGTTGCGCTACCTATTGGCAGACTGCGTGCAGGACGTCCGGACCCACGAGCAAGTGCAGGACGATTTGCTCCGAGATTCATTCATCTCCGGAATTAGTTCTTGAGTCTTGCGGCTCCGTCTCTTGGAGGTCGCGGAGCTGACATTTACAGAAGCACTACGGCTGGCACGCGTATACACAGATGCCCGAGAACAATTGACCGCATATGATCACCCACGAGTCGTGGCGGGGACCTCGCAACTCGCGTGACCTGAGAGGGCTACCGCCGAGGATACGGAGGAGGACCCGACCACCACGACGGCCGAGTCTCTGGGAGCTCCGGAAGCGGACTCCGCTTCCGGCCTCACTGCTGCCGCTGCTGCCCGGCCACGGCCTGCCCGGTATGCAAAATGTTATTTTTGTGGAAATCGGCAGCATCCTCGCCCTGAATGCCCGGCCCTAGAGGCGACATGTCACCTGTGCTCCACCAAGGGCCATTTTGCAAAGGTCTGCAGAAAGGCCGCTCGGGGCACGCGTTCCCGAGCGACCTTGAATGGGCTCATCGCGGAGCCAACGGCTTTGAAGAGCCGCTCTCCTCCTCGCGGGCCTCTCGCTACCCGCCCGACCTTGGTGAGATACATCGGGCCGCCGAAACAAATGGCGCGAACGCGACCGGTCACAGCACGTCTGACCTTGACTGGCGTTCGAACGCCTACTTCAAACAAGCGACATGCTCCTGCTTTGGAAATTCCTCTCGAAGTGCGGCAAACGCAGCACGTGACACGAGCCCTATCTGACGGCAGCTTTTGCGAATTACATGCACCCACTTTGGCATGTGAATCTGCAGACGGCAGAAATCTTTCTCACGTGACTCGAGCCCCATCTGACGGCAGCTTTTATGAATTACATGCACCCACTTTGGCATATGACTCTGCAGACGGCAGAGACCTTTCTCACGTGGCTCGAGCGCCATCTGGCGGCTGCTCTTACGACCAACCCACACCCACTCTGGCAAATGAAACTGCTGATGAGCCAACTGACTTCAATGCTCCTGCTGAGGCCCAACCTGCCGACGCTGCCCGAAGGATTGCAGCCGGCGTGGGATCCACCCGCGAGGCGCGATCCTCTCGCCCGGCCGGAACTATACCTGCCGGGTCTGCCGGCCTAGCGCAGGCCTTCATTCCGCTCACGGTCGCGGGCGTTTTTGCGCAAGCTTTGATTGACACGGGGTCCACGGATAGTTTTATTGATCAGCGGCTCGTGCATCAACATGGGTGGCCGGTTCTCGGGACAACCCGCCGGATCTTCATGGCCTCTCAGGGACTTCGGTTGAGCACAAAAGGGGCGTGTCGATTGAAACTTGTGATAAACGGACGCACGTTCCCGGACGTGTATCTCATGGTATTACCGGCCTTATGTGCTGACGTTCTGCTAGGACTTGATTTCCTTAAGCGGCATGGACGTTTGGAAATAGACTTCGGAGGGCCGGACACGCTCGCTGTGTGCGCCCTCGCTCAAATGGACATGGAGCCACTCTCACTGTTCCCCAACCTGACCACTGATTGTACCCCTGTCGCCGTCAAATCGCGGCGCTACTCTCGCGCGGACGCGCAATTCATTGCGGAAGAAACGGCCCTGCTCTTGAAGGACGGTATCATAGAACACAGTAGGTCACCGTGGCGGGCCCAAGTCTTAGTGGTGCGGAGTGAGGCCCACCGCCGGCGTATGGTAATCGACTATTCGCAGACGATTAATCGTTTTACACAGCTGGATGCCTACCCCTTACCGGGGATGGATGCCCTGGTACGCCAGGTGGCCCTGTATTCCGTTTATAGCACTCTCGATCTGTGTAGTGCGTATCATCAAGTCCCCATCTCTAGGGCTGATCGCGTCTTTACAGCCTTTGAATCGGGTCAGCGGTTGTACCAGTTCACGAGACTTCCCTTTGGGGTAACGAACGGCGTCGCTTGTTTTCAGAGAGCTATGGATGACCTCGTTGCGAAGGAGAATTTGACCGATGTCTTTGTCTATCTGGACAATCTTACGGTTTGTGGGTATGACCAGGAGCATCACGACGCTAATCTGAAACGCTTCCTCGAGGTCGCGCGGAAATATCGCTTAACCATGAATGCGGCGAAGTGTCAATACTCTCTACGCACGGTAGACCTTTTGGGGTACACCGTGACCCATGGCTCCGTCTCTCCGGATAAGGAGCGTCTGCGCCCTTTGCTCGATATGGCTCCGCCTAGCGATCGGGCTTCGCTGAAACGCGCTCTAGGGCTGTTCGCCCACTACTCAAAGTGGGTGCAAAATTTCTCCGCAAAGCTCCGCCCCCCCGTGGCCTGCGACACTTTCCCCATGGGCCCTGGCGGCCTTCGAGGGCCTTAAAGTCGACATTGCTGGCGCCGCTGTCGCGACGATTGACGAGAGTGCCTCTTTCGTTTTGGAGAGTGATGCCTCGGATCATGCGATAGCGGCGACTCTCTCCCAAGGAGGCCGCCCTGTGGCTTTCTTCTCGCGGACTCTCACCTCCGCCGAGCGGAGGCATTCGTCTGTCGAAAAGGAAGCGTACGCGATCGTCGAATCAATTCGGCGATGGCGTCCGTATCTGCTTGGGCGGAGTTTCCAAATCATCACGGACCAACAGAGTGTTGCGTTTATGTACGACACCTTACACGCTCAGCGCATTAAGAATGAGGAAATCACCCGTTGGCGTATCGAACTCGCCGACTTCTGCTACACCATCAAATACCGCCCGGGGAAGGATAACCTGGTCGCTGACGCCTTATCGAGGCTGGCCACTTGTGCGGGGGTTGTAACTTTGGAGGGGCTGCGCACTTTGCACAGCACTATGTGTCATCCCGGGATAACGCGTTTCGCGCATTTTGTGCGCGCGGGCAATCTGCCGTACTCGATGGAGGACATCCGCCGCATCTGCCGTGATTGCGCGATCTGTGCGGAACTCAAACCGCGTTTTTATAGCCCCCCTCTGGGGACACTCGTTAGGGCTACTAGACCGTGGGAGCGCTTGGTGATGGACTTCAAAGGGCCGCTGCCAATGTCGAGCAACTCTCGCTATCTGCTCACTATCGTCGATGAGTATTCCCGATTCCCCTTTGCTTACACGTGCGGGGATATGTCGGCTGCCACGGTTATTCGGTGCCTGCAGAATTTGTTTTCTATGTTCGGGTATCCGGCCTACGTGCATACCGATCGGGGTGCAGTGTTCCTGTCCCAGGAGGTGAGGGGCTACTTGCTCCAGCATAATGTCGCTTCGAGCTACACCACCCCGTACCGGCCCCAAGCGAATGGACAGATCGAACGCTTTAATGGGATAATATGGCGGGCCGTCATGCTAAGCCTGCGGACCCTCGGCCGAGGCCTCGATAAATGGGCGTGGTCACTACCAGCCGCTCTAAACTCGATCCGGGCTCTCCTATGTACTGCCACCAACCAGACTCCTCACGAACGACTGTTCCACCACCCTAGAAGCTCCGGCAGTATCCAATCTTTACCCAGCTGGCTCGCTGAACCGGGGCCCGCCTATCTCAAACGAGCAGTTCGCGCTAGCAAGTACGACCCCCTTGTTGACAAGGTGCAGGTCCTCCAGGCTAATCCCGAGCATGCTCGTGTGTTAACGGCGGATGGCCGCGAGTCTACTGTCTCCGTACGCCATCTCGCCCCATGTGGGGACGACGACAGGGATATCGACGAACCCGTCTACGAGTCTATGGACTCTATCGAAGCTTCCCCTATGGAACTACCACTGTTACTCCCGTCGTCCCCCGCTCCCGTGCCCGAAGGCGCAGGGGCGCCCCCTCCGACTCCAACCTCCGGCGGCTATTCCAACGCGGGGGACTCCGGGCTAGGGGACGCCGTGCCCAGTAGATTCCGAACACGAACTGGCAGGGAGGTTCGCCGCCCCGACCGCTACGGGTGGACCGACTGACGTGGATTGACGTGACCCATTCGATTATTGCTGATGCTTGCTTGCAAACTGCCGAGCGGCAGTATAGTTCTAACGGCGGGGAGAATGTAGTGAAATTATACCAAGGTGAACCCAGGGGTGCTCGCTACGGAAGGGGGCGTCTATAAGACCCGGGACAACCGGGGCGCGCGGACACTTCAGCGGAACTCACTGTGACATTATCCAGTAGTTTGAATGGTATGTACGCCCCAAATGCTGCGCTGACAATGCGCTGCGCTATCCATTGTTATATTGAATTAACCATTGCTGGTCATGAAATGCTCTGATTTAATGCCTGTTGCATGCATGTATTCTTACAGGATGTACTGCAGATCTAAATGATATTAAAACCTACCCAGAGGTCAAGTCGTGTCTGAGCTTGATTTTCACGACACTCCACATTTTCTTTTTCCTCTGGTAACCAATCCAAGGCTACCTCTTTCCATGTGCCCTGTCCCACCAGAGATTCTATCACCAATGTCTGCATCTCTGCTCTCTTCATATTAACTCGGACCTCCAAGTTAAAATGTCTGGCCAATATCAAGAGAATGATTTTATTAACGCTTGGAACTGTGCCTCATTAGGGGACGCCGCAAACTGTTCTGCATCAAACACCATGGTGACTATCAGTTAGCACCTGTTAACCTTCACACAAAAATTTTCAATTTTTTTTGAAACATTTGGGAATGTTCGAAAAAAATTCAAAATTTGGGAATTTTGGGAATGCTAGGGAATTATATCCCAGACGAATGTTATAAGGGAATTTAATCCCGGACGAAGACCCAATTTCGAGCCCCCGAGCCAATTGGACGAGCCCCCAATTTGTTACGTGCTCCTCCCCGACGCCCTGGTCGCGGTGTACCTCCGAGCCCCGAGAGTAGTCACGGCAGAAAAATGTGTTATTGTGTCAAAAATCAATGGTGAAACCACACCAATTGTTACTAACAAACAAATATTGTATTAAAAATCACGCAAGAATAACAGCACAACAATGATAGCAATCAAAAATACAATCAACATATATCTTATGATGGTACCATCAGCTAATATCAGGTAACTCACTGTGCTCCAAGTGAGTGAAAAAAGAACATTCCCCAATGTCACTATATTCCCGTCTTCGAGCTGAAGGTGATCCCCTCCAGCGATCGTCAGAAAGATGTTGAATCCAAACCCAAATCCTGTTCAGTTGACAGGCCCAGTCACGCCGCCAAAACTGCACAAAGGCGTACGCGGCCAAAGCGGCAGAAAAGGGTCACACGGCCAACAGCTGCGAAAAGTCGCACTCAAGGCGACTGGGAAATTCACACCCTCGGGTATGAATGTTTTACCGCTCCAAATCGGCGAACCTCAGGTTTGTCTTCAAAATTCACGTTGCACACACACATCCCAGATAGACGTCTGAATGGTGAAAACGGCTGACGCGAAGCAAAGACCTTTCGCGATGAGCAAAGCGCGTGAGTCAAAATGGCCGACGGCTCGTACATGAGACGTAATGACAACGATGATTCCTCGGAATCCAACGCCAAACCTGACACGCAGGTTGATCAGTCACAGCGATAACAACCCTATCGCAGGAATCCCTTTCCAGGAAACCTAAAGTTCACTCGTGACTCTTGCTCGACAACGTTCGCTCAGGACAAAGAAACGACTTGCTTCTTCCCCGACTTCACTCGCTCCGCCTCTTTTCTCTCCTCGTCTTCTTCCGGTTTTTCGTCCGGTTCCCAATCCGGTTTCCTGTTTCTTTTAACATTAACTTTTAACTTTTGAAACTAGAAATATCTATTCGCTTTAAATGATAACAATAATGATACATGGAATCGGAAATATTTACAGTGGATGCAAACCACCACAACGGAAGTGACGAATCCGTAACACTAGGAACAGAAAGGGAAGCCTGGTGTTGGCTTAGCGGTAGGGGTGCTGGCTTGGGATCCTAGGATCCTGGGTTTGAATCCCGGTCAATTGCTGAATTATCACCAGGGGAGTTGACTCAGCCTGTCATCCTTCCGAGGTCGGACTCAAATTGAGTACCAGTTCACTGGTAATTCCCTGCGTGTCGCAAGAGGCAACTAACAGGGTTGGTGGCAGGAAGGGCATCCCGCCATAAAACATTGCTTGAAAAAGGGGACCACGGTGCCCGAAAAAGGCCATCCTCTGCTCTGCGGTGAAAAATGGCCTCCAAAGGTGGTTGTGTAAACTTGGAACAGAAACTTGTGGCTAACAGACTGGTTTTTAATATTCTAATTGCTCTGCAGATATTCTGATTATTATTGATTAGGCAGTTTTAACGACAGGAATTGTGTCGTAACTGCAAATTAAATCCAGATAGAACAACTTGTCCTTAACAGCGTTGATAATTAGTTTGTAAATCCATTTTGGAATTATTTTTCATGATCTAATTCATGTGTGCACAGTATGTCCTACTTCAATGCATTAGGTGCCACCCACTTGTATGGCACCTGGATTTAAATAATTGCATTCAGGTGACAAACGATTATTACCTCTGCCACCGAAGGTGGACGAAGGTTATGTTTTCACTCCTCTCTGTCTGTTTGTATTTGTTACTGGTGAAAATCGAAGATATTTCAAGTATATTTTGTTGGTCTTGTGCGTTATTCTGTCTTGTCTGTTTGCCTATCTGTCTGTTTGTCTGTCAATCACTTACAGGTAACAATTTAAACCGATCTTTACGAAACTTCACCAGATGGTAGAGTTGGCCATAAGGAAGAAGCCTATTGATTTTGAGGTCAAATGGTCAACATAGGAGGACAAAGGTCAACAATTTGGCTAACAGACTGGTTTTTAATATTCTAATTGCTCTGCAGATATTCTGGTCAAATGGTCAACATAGGAGGACAAAGGTCAACAATTTATGTCAAATTGTAATAATCCTAAATTTTCAATTGATTGGATTGAAATTTGAAGAGGATTTGCATATCAGGTTACCGAATTCAACCACCAATTATTTTTGTGGCCAACTTTGGCCAAAGGTCAACAGCTTAGGTGAAGTTTCTAAAATCCGCAACTTTCATCTGATTGACTTGAAGAAATTTGAACAGGATTTGCATATCTGGTCACTGAATTCAACTACCAATTATTTTTAGGTCAACATAGGCCAAAAGGTCAACATGAGCCAAAGGTCAACAACTTATTTTAGGAATTTTGCAAGTCTCATGCTATGTACAACATGTTTCTTGTTTGTCAGTTTGTCTGTGAGAAGAATATCTCAAAAGGTGGAGGTTGATTCTGACGAAATTTGGTGGACATGTTGGGTGTGCAACAAAAACGAATTGGTTAGATTTTGGTGAAGATCTGGATCCGGATACTATATTTTTGCGTCATATGGCAAAGCCATCAAGAAGTGTTTTTCTGTCCGTATGTATGTATGTCCCTCACAAACGAACAATAATCAGAGCTGAGAATCTGGTCACATGATATAAGTGATGTGATGTGATGTGATGTGATTACATATGTGATGTCATTATGGTGTACGACAACTGACTCCAAACACTGCCATTTTGATGTATATGCCATTCAGGCCGAACAAATCGTCAAACCTGTCATATATCACAATCGCCATGATCTGCCTTTACGTTTTTCATTCAGTATGAAACATAAAGGAACTGATTGTTAAAATGACCCTCAAATATAGAAAGCATAGATGTTACGGGTCTTCCAACGACACAGTACATATTGGCCTTAGGCTACATACCTTCTTGCCTCACCTTCAGGCCGACAAGGTCTATTAGCCACATATTAGCCCAGGTTTCTTAATACAGTAGTATAGTTTTCGTAATAATAATAACGTTAATAATAATATTAATAATAATAATATAGTAAATATAATCGTAACAATGCAATCCCTTTGCCGTGACTGCAAATTTGCTGGATTGAAGCGGTGTATGGTTGGTTCATTGTTGACTCGAAACATATAGAACTAGATGGTATTCATAGAATACTTACCCTGCGCAGTCAACTTGGTGTGAGCCAACTCTTCTGTTTTTGAACGTTTCTTTTTTTTTGATCCAATATGGCTGCCAGACCACGTGAGCGATGACATCATAAATTTATATTCTCTAAATAATTGTTGCATAGATCATGCTCAATAAATTTCAAACTGATCAGACTAACCGTTGTCCCTGTCGAATTATGACATCATAATTATGGCACCAATGACGTCATCGTTAACAACACATATTCCCCATATGGAGTTATTTACAATGAGCTACGTTTCAATTTTTTCCATAGAGTGATTTTGGAGATATAGAGGTGCAACGTTTTTCCATTTTTCCAAGATGGCACCTGTAACACATGACCTATGATGTCATGATTATCATTAAAATATTCTAAAGGAGGAGACATTCCTGTGGTGAAAATTTCGTGTCCATCAGACCAACAGTTGCTGAATGTTTTTAAATAATGATCGGATGGATAAGTGTTGTATTTGTCGAATTGTGACGTCATAATGGAGGCACCGATGACATCATCACCATATCTTATTCCCCATGGGCAGTCGGTGACTGAGCCAGGTCTCAATTTTTTCCATGGAGTGGTTTCAGAGATATAAAGGTGCGATGTTTTTTCCAAATGGCACCTATGCCACGTGACCTATGACGTCATAATAATCATTAAAATATTCCACAGGAGGAGGCCCTCCTATCGTGAAAATTTCATATCAATCGGACCAACGGTTGCTGAGAAAATGAATTTTTAAAATGCAGACACGGTACACTACTGAAATCCAGACACGTTCGTACGTAACTCAATGCTTAATATGTATGTAACACGTATGTACGTACGTACGTAACAAGTGTTTACAGACGAACGGACTGACGGACGGACGACGCGCCATCGTATAAGCTCCCCTGAACTTCGTTCCAGGTGAGCAAAAAATGTGAACGGCTTATGACACAACTTGGTGGATGAGTTGGACAGGTGACAAGAACAAGCCGATTCGATTTTGGTCCAGATCTGGCCTAACAGTGGATACAAAACGTGAACTGTTCAGACTGGCGGAGGTATGTACTCTGTGCTGAGTGCCGTCTAGTTTGGTCTGCAGCGGATATCTCAAAATGATGGACGTCTTCCTTCAGAAATCTATGAAATGGGAATTGTAAACCAATGAAAATTTATATACCTGTTTCGACGTTATTTGGGTGTTATCTGTAGGGTAGCACATTTCTCTCTCCTTTCATTTTTGATCCTTAAATTGTCCTAATAACTACAAATCGAGATCAGTAATAATCATAATCAAAAAGAGGTGTTCCAGACATTATTTCCTTTGAGACAGGGTGAATAATTATAAGCCTAACACAGTCGTTAATTGAGAGGAAGGAATTATGTGCCTGAAAAGCCCGGGTGGTTCTTGACTCCATAGTGAAGCGTCTCTGCCCTTTTGTGGATACTGCTTTTATTTTCACGGGTGTGTTCCATCACCCACCTCAGAGCAAAGCCTGTTTGGAGAACCGATTCAGTTGCCCACTGCCTAATCATGAGCCACATGGTACCTGGTAGCACAATATGACTGATCTGACTGAAATGATAGGGTCAAATAAAATGATCAACCAAAATCCAGGCAACTGATGATGATGATGATGATGATGATGATGATGATGATGATGATGATGAGAAAGAGGAGGAGGGAGAGAATGGGGGGTAGGAGGGGACAGGAGGAGGCAGGAGAGAATGAGGGGGAGGGGGAGGAGGAGGAGGAGAGGAGGAAGAGGAAGAGGAGGAGGAGGACAGAAAACTTCATTTAATAAAATGTTACTATAATTCACCAAATGTCTGTTTGTCTGTCTGTCTGTTCCCAGGTACTGCAAAAACGGCCGAACCGATTGTAACGAAATTTTGGGTGGGTAATCCTGGGACCCCCTGGAGTAAAATAGGCTATGGTGTTTTTCCAAAAAAAAATCAAATTTTTCCAATTTTCCAGTTTTTCCAAACACGATGGAATAATATTTACCGATATGAATAGTGATGTGGCTTTTATTGAAATTCTACAAATGCTGTTTAGATTTTGATGATTTGCGTGCGATATGATTTAACGGATGTTTATATGAATCGTTTAAAATAAAAAAAGCCTTCAATTTCTGATATTTTGCCTTTTCATTTGGGCCTCCCAATTGAAGCCCCACCCATAGGACGGGTACCGTTGCTAATTCAATAAATAGACTTTTGAATCATGTTTTTTTATTATTATTATTATACTTCAGCAGCAAAAGGACAAACATAATATACTGCAATCAGGTCGGGCAATTCTATTTAAACAGTATTTATGCAATAGTTTTATTTTTCAGTCATTTAAGGCTCATGGAGAGGCTGTACATTTTGAGATTCAGGGCTAAAAGACAATGTAGACATCCATCTACAGACATGAGCAGACAATTGATAAACACTTATGGTATAATATAGAATTTGAACCTGCGTCCCCCACATAATGAGCCAGGAGTTCAGATGGCAACACCAGCAGGTGAACCCAAAATGATGCAAGAGGTGTGTTTCGATGGCAAACTCTGAAAAACGCAGAAATTAATAACAAACCTGCAACAATAACCATCATGCCTGATCATTTCACAATCATGCATGAGCTTTGGTGGGTTTATTACAGTTTGAGAACCTGCTACAGAGATGGGAATTTCCAAGTTAATGGTGTATCACGTAATGACCAAGCAGTTGGAGAGGAGGAAATTGTTGGCAAGTGTGTTACATACTTACATGTCTTCAGCAATGAGCAAAGGTTGAACAAGCTTGCTTGGAATAATCATATTTGGCATTTCCATATGCAAGGAGAATTTGTGCGTGCGTCAGAACTGCTAATTGAAGTGTGCCATAATTGCTAATTAAGCTTGATGTAAATTATGATACGGAATCAAAACTGCATTTGTATGGTTTTGGAACCCGTTCACACTATTTAAATATCCTCTTCCCACACTCGTAACGGCCAACATGCATCGATGCTGCTGAACCACCTTCATTACAATATGGAAGCATGATGTATGTGATGGGCTGAAAGTTATGGCATTCTTTCCCTCACTCATGCTGCTCAGATTTATTTACAAGTGTATGTATGATCCCTTTAACTACAACTTCACAAATATCTGCACGGAAAAAGAAGGTAAAATAGCTTAAAAGGTAAACTCAACCATGTTCAGTGTATATCTGGTGGGCCTTTTTAAGCTGGTGGGCCAATTAACAAATAACTTTTTCATACAAAGTCAAAGCTCGTGGAAGTGTGAGAACATCGAACGGATCAGGACATAATAAAACTACAACGACACTCGGTAGACCACATACCTCTGCCAAGCTGAACAGTTTACATTTTGTATCCCACTGATAGGCCGGATCTGGATCAGCCAAGTTAAAGCACAGCCAAGCACAGCCAAGGCAGAGTGTCAAGACCAGAAAGGAGGAGGGAGAAGACAGAGAGACCACCATCCTGTCTGCAATGTACATTCTTGGGAAAAATGCCAGGGTCATAGAAAAGGCCACTTTATATGGTATGTGCCATGTGGCAAACTGCAGAAAAGAAGGGACATTCCATAGCTTGTAGAAAATGCCAAACAATAGAAAAGAAGGGATATCCAACAAATATTGTGTGCATGCTGGACGACCCTTGCGTTCTTAGGAGGAACCAAGTAATGGTCTAGAAAGGTTCATATAAAGGGGCATCAATTTGATTCATACAGCAAATGAAAAAGTAAATGTATTTTAACCTATATATGAGGCGCCCCTTTTATATTAACTTTTCCAGAGCATTATTATTATTATTATTATTATTATATATATATATATGTATATATATATATATATACATTATATATATCTATATATATCTATATATATATATATATATATATATATATATATATATATATATATATATATATATATATATATACTAGTATTTCGAAAAATACCCTTAGGACATACCGACGGGAGAGATAGGTGCATAGCAGAAGTTTGGTAGGATTTCACAAAAGTTTGAGGAAGTAGTTCAGTGACAACACAGACACTACACAGATATATATATATATATATATATACTAGCAGAAGTACCCGGCATTGCCGGGCGGTGAAGGGGAGGGGGAGGGGAACGGGGGGGGCGAGCCCCTTGGCAAAGCGAGCGATTTTTTTTTTCATAGCGTCATAGCGTCATAGCGGTCATAGCGTCATAGCGTTTTTTTTTTTCATAGCGTCATAGCGTCATATCGTTCATAGCGTCATATCGTTCATAGCGTCATAGCGTTCATAGCTTCATAGCGTCAAATCGTTCATAGCGTCATATCGTTCATAGCGTCATATTGTTCATAGCGTCATATCGTTCATAGCGTCATCACGTGATCGCTCTGAGCGAATCAGCGCCCACCTGCTCTGATTCCATTGATTCCGTGCGCTGAAATGCGCTGAGGTAAATATGAAAAAAATATTGACCGTCAAATATTTTGAGTTCGGCCATGTTCGTCCCACGCTCGATGGCCATGTCTATGTCAAATATCAAGCACGTAAGCCTCTCCGTTTAGGAGTCTATCTGTAACATTACACACACACACACACACACACACACACACACACACACACAAACTGTGTTTTATATATATAGATATCTATATATATAGACACTCACTCTTACCTTCTCCCTTCTTCATCTCATCCTAAACATACAATTGCAAGCATACCATACAGTCAAGCACTCAGAGTAAGACGCATTTGCTCAACAAAAATGGCAGAAGAAACTTCTCTCTGCCAATTAGAAACACACTTCATTGCAAGAAACTATGACCCTCACTCTGTGCAAGAAGCAATAACCCGAGCAAAACACATACCGAGAGCAGACCTTCTGACTTACAAACCCAAACCTGCAACTAACCGTGTCCCACTGGTAACCACCTACTCTGCTACCTCATCCCAATTGCCAAGTATTCTGAATAAGGCCCTTCCTCTCCTCCATCAATCAGAAACACTCGGCACCACATTTCCTCAACCTCCGCTAACATCATTTCGACGTGGTCGGACACTCAGGGACCTCTTGGTAAAAGCAAAGCACCCACAGCCCCACAACAAAGAAACTAGGATCCCTGGCTTCTATAAATGCACAGCAAACAAATGCATTATTCACAAACATTTACTAGAAGGAAACAAATTCTGTAGTTCTAGCACTGGACAAAAATTCCCCATCACCTCCTATATGAACTGCAAATCTACATGGGTCATATACCTAATCACTTGCCAAAAGTGCACCAAACAATATGTTGGAAAAACTGAAATACACTCTACACACGATTTAATAACACCCGGTCAGAAATCAATAACTTCCACACCAGTCAGGGCAAATCTCTACCTTACACGATACACTTTAATCAACCGGATCACTCTATAAATGACATTCAGATCTCTGCCATTGAATCAATCACAAATCGATCACACACCACGATTCTGAAACGTGAGTCCTTTTGGATACACAAACTTCGGACAAAAGTCCCTCATGGCATAAATTTTGATGACTAAAGCATGTTCCCACATCAACCCAATCAAATTGTTAACCGTAACCCATTCATTCATTCATTCATTCATTCATCATTCATTCATTCATTCATTCTACCTTTATATGTCATTTATATAAATATATAAATATATTATATGAATATAAATGGGATATGAATATATGCTTGTGTGTTTATGTATGTATATCTCTATATTTGTATATGCACTTGCACCCTAACTGTAACGCAAACGGTCACTTCCGTTGAACTTGGGGCTGGTGAGTGAACTTTGGCGTGGCTCTTCCTTCTGTATGCATTTTCTACACACATCACACATCTCACACACATATCACCATACATACTTGACTGATATACATGCCTACTGTTTTTGTAGACTCAGAAGAAGACCTTTGTTGGTCGAAAGCTTGTCGACAATTAAAGATCGACGTCCTGAAGCTACGTCCGCGTCTTATTTAATCTAACGATTATAGATATCTATATATATATATATATATATATATATATATATATATCTCTGTGCAGCGTCTCCTGTGTTGTGTTGTCCTGTGTTGTCACTGAACTACTTTCTCAAACTTTTGTGAAATCGTACCAAACTTCTGGAATGCACATATCTCTCCCATCGGTATGTCAAGGGTATTTTTTTTAAAAAAATTTCCAATTTCTTTTTTTGGGGGGGAATCTTTATGGGAATTTTTTTTTTTCTAACTTCAATATTGTTTATAAAATGTTATATCACGTATATTACAAATACATTTGTGCAAAATAATTGTTTGAATTATGATTGGTTTAAACCATGACAAAACGGCAACTCGGGTACAGTCATTTATCTATATATCTACACATCTGGGCAGTGTCTGTGTTCTCACTTAACGACTCCCTCAAACTTTTGTTTCCGTGGTTGTGAAGTGTTTTTAATAACGTTGTGGTGGTTTTGAATCACGTGGTGGTGAGGTATTTTGAAATATGTGGTGGTGAGGTGTTTTTAAATGACGTGGTGGTGAGGTGTTTTTAAATCACATGGTGGTGAGGTGTTTTGAATTAATTGGTGGTGAGGTATTTATAATTACGTGGTGGTGAGGTGTTTTTAATTATGTGGTGGTGAGGTGTTTAGAATTAGTTGGTGATGAGGTGTTTTGAATTATGTGGTGGTGAGGTGTTTTGAATTACTTGGTGGTGAGGTGTTTTTAAATGACGTGGTGGTGAGGTGTTTTTAATTTCGTGGCTGTGAGGTGTTTTTATTACGTGTTTTATGGCTGTGAGGTGTTTTTACTTTCGTGGTGGTGGGGTGTTTTTATTACGTGTTTTATGGCTGTGAGGTGTTTTTATTACGTGTTTTATGGCTGTGAGGTGTTTTTAATTTCGTGGTGGTGGGGTGTTTTTATTCCGTGTTTTATGGCTGAGGTGTTTTTAATTTCGTGGTGGTGGGGTGTTTTTATTACGTGTTTTAAGGCTGTGAGGTGTTTTATTACGTGTTTTATGTCTGTGAGGTGTTTTTAATTTCGTGGTGGTGGGGTGTTTTTATTACGTGTTTTAAGGCTGTGAGGTGTTTTATTACGTGTTTTATGGCTGAGGTGTTTTTAATTTCGTGGTGGTGGGGTGTTTTTATTACGTGTTTTAAGGCTGTGAGGTGTTTTTAATTTTGTGGTGGTGAGGTGTTTTTATTACGTGTTTTATGGCTATGAGGTGTTTTATTACGTGTTTTATGGCTGTGAGGTGTTTTTAATTTCGTGGTGGTGGGGTGTTTTTATTACGTGTTTTATGGCTGTGAGGTGTTTTTATTACGTGTTTTAAGGCTGTGAGGTGTTTTTCATTTTGTGGTGGTGGGGTGTTTTTATTACGTGTTTTATGGCTGTGAGGTGTTTTATTACGTGTTTTATGGCTGAGGTGTTTTTATTTTTGTGGTGGTGGGGTGTTTTTATTACGTGTTTTATGGCTGTGAGGTGTTTTTATTACGTGTTTTAAGGCTGTGAGGTGTTTTTAATTTTGTGGTGGTGAGGTGTTTTTATTACGTGTTTTATGGCTGTGAGGTGTTTTATTACGTGTTTTATGGCTGTGAGGTGTTTTTCATTTTGTGGTGGTGGGGTGTTTTTATTACGTGTTTTATGGCTGTGAGGTGTTTTATTACGTGTTTTATGGCTGTGAGGTGTTTTTAATTTCGGTGTGGTGGGGTGTTTTTATTACGTGTTTTATGGCTGTGAGGTGTTTTCAATTTCGTGGTGGTGAGGTGTTTTTAATTTTGTGGTGGTGAGGTGTTTTTATTACGTGTTTTATGGCTGTGAGGTGTTTTAAATTACTTAGTGGGGAGGTGTTTTGAATTACTTGGTGGTGAGGTATTTTGAATTACGTGGTGGTGAGGTGTTTGAATTACGTGGTGGTGAGGTGTTTTGAATTACTTGGTGGTGAGGTGTTTTGAATTACGTGGTGGTGAGGTGTAATCGTCCCAAACTTCCAGTCTGCACCTACCCCTCCCCTATGTATGTGCAGAGGGGTTCTTTCTTGAAAAAAAAACATTCAACCTAAATCTTCAACCTAAATTGCCTATAAAAATGTAATATCACAAACACAACAAATACATTTGTGCAAAGTAATTGTTTGTATTATGATTGGTGAAAATCATGACAACACAGCAACTCAGGTACAGTCATTAGCCTCAGTTAAAATAAGCCCGTTCCTCAGTATCGACGCTTGGTAAGGCGAGCGCAGCTAGTGTATATATATACTAGCTTGAGGCAAGCGCAGCGAAAAATGAGGCGAGCGCAGCGAGCCGAGCCAAGCCTAGTATATATATATATACTAGCTTGGCTCGGCGGGCTTATTTGAAGTTGAAAAAAAAAAGTTCCCAAAAAAATTCAAAAAAAAAAATTGGAAAGTTTTTCAAAACAAATACCCTTAGGACATACCGACGGGAGAGATATGTGCATTCCAGAAGTGTGGTACGATTTCACAAAAGTTTGAGAAAGTAGTTCAGTGACAACACAGGACAAGAGACGCTGCACAAATATATATATATATATATATATATACAGTGGAACCTTGACTTACGAGTGCCCCAACTTACGAGTTTTTCGAGATACGAGCCGTCGCTCGGGCGGTTTATTGCTTTGAGATGCGAGCCGAGATCGGAGTTACGAGCTTTCGCCACCCGGTCACGTGGTTATCTTGCCGTGCAAGTACAGTATCTCTGCCGTATAGTGCTGCATTTTTGTTTTCGCATGTTGGTTATTTTGAGTTTACGCCGCCAGGTGGGTTCCGGTCACGTGGTTATCTTGCCGTGCAAGTACAGTATCTCTGTCGTATAGCACTGCATTTTTGTTTTCGCATGTTGGTTATTTTGGAAAATTTCATGTTCATGTCGAACATTTCATGTTCATGTTCATGTTTTCATGTTCATGCCATGCCAGGCCACAACTTGTTCAGAGTGCCGGCGATAGCTCGCCTTCTCTTTGTGGAAAACACGGTGAGATCCTTAACATCCAACAACTAATGGGACGCAAACGGGGCGCCCAGTTTAGCGGTACACACATTGATGAATCACCCTGCCTGTGATTCACCCATGACAGGTTATAGCTGGGTCGGGATTCAAACCCAGGCTGGACAGTTTAGACTTTAGAGTCAAGTGTGCGTACCTCCAGTCCAGGCCATCCTGCCAACTTGTATGCTGCATACAGGTGAAATATAAAGCGCGAGATATTTTTATATATACTGTATATTTAAAAAAAAAATCGTGTGGTTTTTGGCGGGCTGGAACGGATTAATAGCATTTCAATGCATTTTCATGGGGAAATTTGATTTGAGATACGAGCAATTTGAGTTACGAGTTCGGTCACAGAACGAATTAAACTCGTAAGTCAAGGTTCCACTGTATATATATTGTTGCGAATATGGAATTTGGCCTCCATATCCGCTTGTAAATATTCCCCTATTTTCTCCGATACTCCCCAACTCTCCCTTACCCCATTCCCTAGTCCCATTGTCTGTAAACAACACCCATTAGAGCCGATCTTCCCCTTCATCCCCCCATTAAATGTCGTGCCCAGGTCCCCCGCACCACACGTAGACAATTATAGGACATCTTGCTAGTTATTCTTAATCTATGTCAGTTAAGGACTTGTTTCCATTAATTATGACTCTTCGTTGCACCAGAATGTGATTATATAGCACCTGTTAGGAAGTTTAGGACCTCCCCATACCTCTCCGCATCTCTTCCCCATGAAGAAGCGCCAACTACAACAACAACAACAAAAGAGGGGGGCGGCGCGGTGACGGCATGGGGAGTGGGCGTCCTCCTTCCGGCTCGGTTAGCCACCATTGACCACGCGCTCCACGGGGTTACCACGAAGGGGCTCCCTGTCGGCCCCTCGTCAAGGGCGGAGCCGGTAACCCCCGCACCCAATGAGAAGCCATGGGCCGATGCCATCTGGGGCGGCGCTAACGAGCCGAGGGCGTGTCACTCCCCGCCGGAGATATACGCGGCCCCGCGCCGGACGTGAGGAGAGATGCGCCCCGAGCTTGGAAGGAAAAGACGCCACCCTCCCGAGCGCTGAGCGACCTCCCCAGCTTGAGACCAAAGTCGCGACCCACAAGCGCTGTGATACCTTCACGCATCTCTGGACACCACCGTACGTGATTCTGTCCCTGAGCCAGGTGCACCTGAGCCATCGCGACCTGCCTCCCCTTTTCATCAACCCCCGTGTGAGTCAGCATTTTGTCCCGTGTGTCTGTCGTCTGTCCGGGGATAATATAAGAGTGTGTCTAAGTGCCTGTCTTCCTGTAATATACCTCTAGCCCCTGTAATCTAACCTTTTTCCGTACGAATATACTTGAGAATCGAAACCCTGGTGTCGTATTGTGTCATTATAACCCAGCCGGGTGTCTTCTCTTTCCTATTGAGCCAGCGTAGCGCGATTAGTCAACATTCGGGCACAATCGGGTAACTTGTACGGATACGGCGGCCATCCCGCTCGGCCCACCATACCATCAAAGTCGTGTCTGTAACAATTGGTGTCGAGGAGTGGAATTCGAACCCGGGACTAAATTAGTTAGGCCCAAATTTTGGGAGGGAAAATCGATTCGGAGCGCGTTTCCCGCGCGAAATTATAACGGCGAAATTTCAATTTGTTTTACGAAAATAAAAAAATAAAAACCGAATTTTGAAAGTCGCGCTATGGCGGATCAAGACAGCTGGGGTCCGGTAAAGGAGAGTGAGGTAGGGTCGATCCAGGACCAAAATGAGGGACAGGAGGAGAGCGAAGCAGTGAGGGCGGCAGGTTCGCAAAATAGCGCCGTCACGCACGAAGAAGCGGGCGCGCAAAATGGCGCCTCGCTGATCACCGCGCCAGCGACCGTGGCAGCGCCCCCGATGGATTGGGGCCTTTTTTTTATACAAATGAAGGCCCTTATGGCCCAGAATAATGAAGAAATGGCAAACAGAATGGGGAACCGGATGGATGCTCAGGGTGAGCGATTGGAGGGCCAAATGGGGGTAATGAGGGACGAAGCGAGGGGTACCAGTGAGAAGTTAGACAATAATTTTGAGGAGTTAGACAAGAAAATTGAGAAGTTAGACAATAATTTTGAGGAGTTAGACAAGAAAATTGAGAAGTTAGACAATAATTTTGAGGAGTTAGACAACGGGATAAAAGAAGTAAAGAATGGGTTAACGGGGGTAGAAAACAGAATGGCCGCTCAAGAGAATCAAATGGAAGGGATGCAAAAAGGGTTAGAGGGGTTAGAAAACAGTATGGAAGGCAAATTGAGGGACATGAGGGACCAAGCGGAAAGGGAAGTTAAACAAATGGAGCAGCAGATAGAGGGGGTCAGAATGGGGGTAGAAACCAAACTGGATGCTCACAGGGAGGAAATGGAGCAGATGAGGGTGGCATCTGGGCAGGAGATGCAAGTGATGGGAGAGGAGATCAGAAGAGGAGTGAGTGAGGAGGTCGGAGGAGTGCGCGAGGAGGTGAGGCACTGTAAGGAGCGCATGGAGAAAGAGGTGAGAAAGGGGACTGTAAAATTGCAAGGTGGTATAGAGGAGTTGACGCTGGGAGTAGAACAACTGACAGTGGGACAAAAGGAGCTGGGGGACCAGGTAAAGAAGAACACAGCGGTAATAGAGGGTTTAAAATCGACACAGAAGGAGATGAAAAAGGACGTAGGGGTAATTAAAAAAGAGTGCCAGACGGTACATGAGGACCTGACGAGGAAAATGGACAAGGTGGTAGAGGTAATGGAGGTTAAAGAGCGGGAGGTGCGGGAGCACATAGAAAAAAATAAAGTGGAGTTAGAGGAAGAACTTAAAGGGGCGCACGAAGAGATGAAGGAGATGAAGCAAAAATTAGAGGAAGTGGAAGAAGGGGTGAGCGAAATTAAGAAGCGACGGAGAGAGGATAAGAAAGAGATAAAGGAGGAAGTAAAAGAATTGGTCCAAAGTCTGTGTTCGGACCGTGATGATGTGCTCATTAACCGGATGAGGGATTCGCAGGTGATGGAGGAGAAGCGAAGAGAAAGAGGACCCGGTGTAAGTGGTGACCAATATGGTCGTGCGTATGATGCGCCAGGTGATTTAATAAGCTTGGGGGTCGAGATAGACCCGGATGTTCGTGAGAGGCCAAGAGTGAGGTGTATGGCTGGTCCGGAGGGTATGGAACGAGAGGCGCGAGGTGTGGGTGAGCAAGGTTGTGGTGGTATGGAATGGGTAGCGGGTTGCGGAGGTGTGACCCATGCATCGACACCAACAGGGGTAGTTGTTGGAGGGACCGGGGAGGCACGAGAGCCCCTTGGGGGTAGTGTACTGTGGGGGCCCGGCCGGTTCGGCCCCGCGCTGACCCCGCAAGGGGCGACGCACGGGGTCCGGCCGGCGGGCAACGACTCGCATACGAGGTGGTCCCACAAGGTCCCACTCGCGCCGTATGACGGCAAGAGTGATCTACGCGCGTACCTGGCGCAGTTCGACTGTGTGTGTAAGGGTAACGGTTGGGGTGAGGACGAAGGTGGAGTACACCTGGTGGCCGCATTGCGCGGCGCGGCGGCGGAGGTGCTGACGGCATTACCAGCGGGTGCTCTCACCCTGCCAGCCCTCCGCGACGCCCTAATTAATCGATTTGGAATAGAACAGCAGAGCGAGCTTGTTAAAGCTCAGCTCGCGCTGCGAAAGCGCAAGCCCCAGGAAGCCATCGGGGAACTTGCCCACGACATTCGCCGCGCAGTGGGGATCGCACATGCTAGCATGGCAGCGGATTCCCGGGAAAGCCTGGCGCTGGACCATTTTATCCAGGCCCTCCCGGATATTGAGCTCCGGCAACAGCTCGCCATGTGGCGCCCGCAGACTCTGAGCCAGGCGGCTGACGCTGCGGCCCGTTGGGAAGCAGCGAGGCCCCTGGCCCGGGGGGGCGAGCGTCTCGCAATGGCGGTCCGCCAGATGGGACCCCCGATGGAGGGCGGACCCCTTAGGGGGCCCGCCCCCGACGTGGGTCCTGACCTGGCGGGCATGGTCCGGAGGCTGGTGGACCAGCGCCTGGCAGGACCTGGACCATGGCAGGCGGCCCCGGAGGTGGCCCGCGGTGGACCACGAGCGGGTAATCCAATTCGGACCTACAGGGGGGGGAATTTGGAATTCCGGAGGCAAGCACCTTATCAGGTGAGGTGCTATACCTGCAACCGCCTGGGTCACCTGGCGCGGCACTGTCGAAACGCGCGCCGGGATGATCCCCGGCAGTTGAGGTCCTCAACTCCGCCCAGGGGGGAGCGGGTTAGCCGACCCCAGACACCCCCCCGCCAGACCCCGGGAAACTAGAAGGTGTCGGGCACGTAGGGCGGTGTTCGGCAGCAGAGGATGGAGGAGAGCCCTCATTGACGCGACAGGTCATTTATTGTGGCCAAATTGGAACCGGTAGCCTGACAATTAGATGCAAAATTGCCGGCGTGGGGGTAGACGCCGTCGTGGACACAGGAGCTAGCGCCACGATCATCAGCCCTGTGGTCCTTGATTCGAGCGCAGGTGGCTGGGATAAGATCCAGCGCCTGCAAAATTATAGTTTGCAGCTTGCTACCGGGGTAACGGCCCCGATCATAGGGCGTGGTTCTGTGACCCTCAAGTTAGGGTCGGTAAGGAGGGAGATAGATGTTTGGGTGGCGGAGGTGTGCGACCCATGTTTAATAGGGTTGGACCTGTTGACTGCCAGCGGTTGTAAAATCGACTTGTGCCGGGGGATCCTGCAGGTGGGAGTAGAAGAGCTGCCGTTAGGGGGAGTGAGCACGGCCGAGAGAGCGGAGCTGGAGGCTTCCGAGGCCGTGACCATTCCCCCCAGGGCCGAGGCGATAGTGCCGGCCCGGTGGGCAGCTCGCCCAACATGGCAGGAGTCCTGCGGCCTGGTCGAACCGGTGGCAGCGCAGTCCATACCGGGTTTAATCGTGGGCCGCACCCTTGTAAAAACGGACGGACCGGTAGTGGCCGTCCGAGTAGTAAATGTGAGTACAGAACCACGCACTATAGTAAGGGGCACGAGGGTAGCTGGCTGCACCCCAGTTGAGGAAGTCGCGACAGTGAGGGGCGAGAACGTCCAGCCGAGCCGACCCCGGGGGGAGCCTTCAATAACAAGTAGGAATTGGCCCGATCCCATTTGCGAGATGGTAAATCGTAGTAGCGTAGAGTTGGGAGGTACCCAGAGGGAGGCCTTACACAAACTGGTTGGGTCCCATTTGGACCTCTTCTCCCTGTCCACCGAGGATATTGGACGTACGGGCCTGGTGAAACATCAGATCCACACCGGTGAGGCCCGGCCTATTCGTCAGGCCGCCCGACGGCTCCCTTGGAGCAAGAGGGCGGAAGCTGACGAGCAGGTTGCAAAAATGCTCGACGCAGGTGTGATCGAGCCCTCGGGAAGTCCTTGGATGTCACCTGTTGTGCTGGTCAAAAAGAAGGATGGGACCACGCGGTTCTGCGTGGACTATCGCCAGCTAAACAACGTGACACTCAAGGACTCATATCCCCTGCCAAGGATTGATGACACCCTCGATGCCGTTGCGGGCTCAAATTGGTTCACAACTTTGGACCTCAAGAGTGGGTATTGGCAGGTGGAGATGGATAGGGCAGGGAAGGAGAAAACGGCATTTTCCACAGGTAAGGGACTGTATCAGTTTACTGTGATGCCGTTTGGTTTGTGTAACGCCCCCGCCACCTTTGAGAGATTGATGGAGCATGTACTAGGCGGCATGCCATGGCAGTCATGCCTGGTGTACCTGGATGACGTCCTGGTACATGCCCAAACGTTCCCCCAGGCACTAGCTAATTTGGACCAGGTGTTCGGGTGCCTCAGACAGGCAGGGTTGAAGCTGAACCCGAGTAAGTGCACTTTGTTTGCAAGAGAGGTGGCCTATCTAGGTCACGTGATTGGCCGCGAGGGGGTAAAAACAGACCCAGACAAAATTAAAGCGGTAGAGGAGTGGCCCGCACCACGTACCATCAAAGAGGTGCGGGGATTTTTGGGACTCTGCTCCTACTACCGGCGCTTTGTGGCGAAATTTGCGGAGTTGGCCCGTCCCCTCCACCGGCTTACGGAGAAGGGGACGCGATTTAATTGGACACGGGAGTGCCACGAGGCCTTCCAAAAATTGAAGGGGTGTCTGACATCCGCACCCCTTCTAGCTTACCCCACTAGTGACGGGACATTTACCCTGGACACGGATGCGAGCCAGGAAGGATTGGGCGCAGTTTTGTCTCAGACACAGGAGGGCGTGGAGAGAGTGATTGGTTATTATAGTCGGGCCTTAAGTAGGCCCGAGAGAAATTATTGCGTCACTCGCAAAGAGTTATTGGCTATGCTGGCTGCCATGAACCATTTCCACCCGTACTTGTACGGGCGGAAATTTTTGGTTAGAACTGACCATTCCTCCTTGCAATGGCTCCTTCGGTTCAAGGAACCGGAGGGCCAAATTGCAAGGTGGTTGGAAAAGTTGCAGCAGTACGATTTTGATGTGGCCCATAGGGCCGGGAAGGCCCATGGTAATGCGGACGCACTCTCTCGGCGTCCTTGTCTGGGGGAAAACTGTAAATTTTGTGCGAGACACGAGGAGAGGGAGCAATTGGGCGATTCCGCCCCGATTCTCGTCGTCCGGGCAACCCGGGTGAGAGGGCCAATTTTGCCACTAACCGCGGACGAGGAATTTGGAGAGTTGGCTTGGAGCACGGCCCAGCAGGAGGATCCTGTTCTGGGGCCGGTGTTCCAATGGGTCAAATTGGGGCAAAGACCAAAGGGGGAAGAGGTCACCCCCCTCGGGGCGCAGACAAAGGCATATTGGGCTCAGTGGCAGACCCTGGAATTGAAAGGCAACATCTTGTATCGCAAGTGGGTGGAGGTTCCCTCTGATCGAACTTCCTGGCTGGTGATAGTCCCTGACAAATTCAAGAACGTCATATTGCAACAGGTGCATGGTACCCGCTCCGGCGGCCATTTGGGCAGGACAAAGACAATATCTCGGGTCCGCCGGAGGTTCTATTGGGTGAATATGGGGCGCGACATACAGGACTGGTGTCGGAGATGCGACGCCTGTTCTGCCAAAAAGGGACCAGCACGGAGGATGAGGGCCCCCCTTCAATTACATCAGGTGGGGGCCCCCCTTGAGCGGGTGGCTATGGATATTCTAGGACCGCTGCCCCGCACCCGCCAAGGTAATAAGTATATCCTCGTTGTGATGGACTACTTCACCAAGTGGCCGGAGGCCTACGCCCTCCCCAACCAAGAAGCAGGGGTGGTAGCGCAGGCCTTCGTGGAAGGATTTGTGTGCCGGCATGGGATTCCACAGGAGTTGCACACCGACCAGGGACGAAATTTTGAGAGCAAATTACTAAAAGATGTGTGCAGTCTCCTGTCAATTCGAAAAACCAGGACAACGCCTTTAAGACCTCAATCTGACGGGATGGTGGAAAGATTCAACCGAACTTTAATCCAACAACTGGCACTGTTCACCACCACCCGTCAGGATGACTGGGACGAACATCTCCCTTACTTGCTCATGGCCTACCGAACCAGCCAGCACGGGGCCACCGCATGCAGTCCAGCGTTGCTTATGTATGGGCGGGAGTTACGGGCTCCCGCCGACTTGCTATGCGGTCCCGTGCCAGACACAGTGGTTAACCCGCCGAGGGAGGGGTACGCACGTCACCTAGAGGAAGGCATGGAGCTAGTCCATGCCTTCGCCCGCCGCCAACTCCATCTGGCGGGGGAAAAGATGAAGCGCAGGTACGACGACCGGAGCCAGGGGAGTCAATACGCTCCGGGGATGAAGATTTGGTTCTTTAATCCCCGGAGGCGGAAGGGAAGGTGCCCAAAACTCACCTCCCCCTGGCAAGGCCCAGGAGTCGTCCTGTCGCAAATCTGTGACGTGGTCTTTAAGATCAAAATGGGGCCACGAGCCCTCCCTCGGATCGTCCACGCCGACCGGATAAGACCTTACACCGGCGAGCAGGCGCCCCCGTGGATTGCCTCGGCTTTAAATGCCGAGGCGGGACCCAGTACCTCTGAATAAGGGGGGCTTATTAGTGCCAGAGGACTGGGGGATTGAGGAGCGATAGGCCCGGTGGGTAAGGGTGGCATCCCTGCCACCCTTCCCATGGGGGGCAAAGGAGCAATAGCTTATGGGGTGTATGGCAGTGAAAACTAGCCCGGGTGGGTTAGGATATTGTGTGTAGGGATCTAGAGAAGATGACCTTAGGTAACGTTAAGGTTAGTTAGTGACTGATACCTGTAGTGGGGACGCAGGTAGATTAGTGTGGATTATAATGACGAGGGAGCGCAATAGTTAAAGGGACGACTGGGAAGCGCAAGTTTCAGAAGGGAGTAGTTAGCTGAGATGATGCCGTGTGTGTGAGAATTGAACAGGTGTGATTGCACAGGTGTGCAACTGAACAGGTGTGTGGAGCAGTGTATGAGTGAGTGATGGTGATGTGTGTTGCGTTGACCAACTGGTCCAGAAAGAGGAGGAGGGTGCAGGTGGCACCAGGTGAGATTGCACAGGTGTGCAACGACAGGTGAATGGAGGACAGGTGTATGGAATAAATGGTATGGAGTATTGGCCAATGGATGGTCGTGGAGTGGGTATGGTGGAAATTGTGGAGTGGAGTGGATGGTGCGAAGGTGTGAATGGGGGAAGAGTGGACCCCCATCACGGATACCCGGGGCGGGTAGTGTAAGTGTTAGGTAGAGGGTACAGGTAAATTGTGGTTGGATATTGGCATCTGTGGTGCGGGTGACAGAATGGTATGTGGATGGGTGCGTTGGTGTTGTGGAAATGGCTGGGCGTGTAGCCTGTTAGTATGTGTAGTTTGAGAATTCTTTCCGGATTCGGTTATCCTGTGGGTGTGTTTCTGTGAGGAGAAGGGTGCAACGTCGCAGGGGGACATATTTACTCATTTGTGAATATCAGTAAAACTGTCGCACTCAGGGTAGAGTTAATAGTAGAGGGAACTACATTGCGTGCCACACTAAAGTAGGTAAAAATTTATCGGGTCGGGACGCCCCGAGGGTAGAGAAGGGTGCAATGTTGCGAATATGGAATTTGGCCTCCATATCCGCTTGTAAATATTCCCCTATTTTCTCCGATACTCCCCAACTCTCCCTTACCCCATTCCCTAGTCCCATTGTCTGTAAACAACACCCATTAGAGCCGATCTTCCCCTTCATCCCCCCATTAAATGTCGTGCCCAGGTCCCCCGCACCACACGTAGACAATTATAGGACATCTTGCTAGTTATTCTTAATCTATGTCAGTTAAGGACTTGTTTCCATTAATTATGACTCTTCGTTGCACCAGAATGTGATTATATAGCACCTGTTAGGAAGTTTAGGACCTCCCCATACCTCTCCGCATCTCTTCCCCATGAAGAAGCGCCAACTACAACAACAACAACAAAAGAGGGGGGCGGCGCGGTGACGGCATGGGGAGTGGGCGTCCTCCTTCCGGCTCGGTTAGCCACCATTGACCACGCGCTCCACGGGGTTACCACGAAGGGGCTCCCTGTCGGCCCCTCGTCAAGGGCGGAGCCGGTAACCCCCGCACCCAATGAGAAGCCATGGGCCGATGCCATCTGGGGCGGCGCTAACGAGCCGAGGGCGTGTCACTCCCCGCCGGAGATATACGCGGCCCCGCGCCGGACGTGAGGAGAGATGCGCCCCGAGCTTGGAAGGAAAAGACGCCACCCTCCCGAGCGCTGAGCGACCTCCCCAGCTTGAGACCAAAGTCGCGACCCACAAGCGCTGTGATACCTTCACGCATCTCTGGACACCACCGTACGTGATTCTGTCCCTGAGCCAGGTGCACCTGAGCCATCGCGACCTGCCTCCCCTTTTCATCAACCCCCGTGTGAGTCAGCATTTTGTCCCGTGTGTCTGTCGTCTGTCCGGGGATAATATAAGAGTGTGTCTAAGTGCCTGTCTTCCTGTAATATACCTCTAGCCCCTGTAATCTAACCTTTTTCCGTACGAATATACTTGAGAATCGAAACCCTGGTGTCGTATTGTGTCATTATAACCCAGCCGGGTGTCTTCTCTTTCCTATTGAGCCAGCGTAGCGCGATTAGTCAACATTCGGGCACAATCGGGTAACTTGTACGGATACGGCGGCCATCCCGCTCGGCCCACCATACCATCAAAGTCGTGTCTGTAACAATATATATATATATATATATATATATATATATATATATATATATATATATATGTATATATATATGTATGTATGTATGTATGTATGTATGTATGTATGTATATATATATATACATACATACATACATACATATATATATATATATATATATATATATATATATATATATATATATATATTTATATAGATATACATATACAAATAAATTTACATATGTACATACAGTCACGTGAAAAATTAAGTACACCCCATGTAAAGTTTTGACTTTTTCAACATATTTCAACATACAGCTATTTGATCTTCATTTCAACAATATTAAGAGATAAAGGTGATATAAAATAACAAATATCATGAAACATTTACATTTTGTAGTCCATTGCATAATTTACATAAAAATAAATGCAAATTTCGCATGTGGAAAAAGTAAGTACACCCCGACATTTATCACTACTTCAAATACCTAAAATTAGAATCACGTGCACCAGCTCAGGTGCAAATGATTAGAACATCGTTAGAGAGGATCTTGGAGGAACCTGTCTTATTTAAACCTTCGACATTTAGTTTGGTTTGCTCTTTGTTGTTGAAGTGTGCGGCCTCACCATGCCTCGATCAAAAGAGCTCTCTGAGGCCTTCAGAAAGAAGGTTATAGATGCCTACGAGTCTGGGAAGGGATTTAAAAAGATCTGCAAACAATTTGAAATCAATCATTCGACTGTCCAGAAGATCATCTACAAGTGGAGAAGATTCCAAACAACTGCAAAGTTATTCAGTTATTCATTCAGTTACTTGCCCAAATCCCTGGTGTTGGGCTAGCGGCTAGGGTGCCGGCTTAGGATCCTAGGATCCTGGGTTCGAATCCCGGTCAATCGCTGAATTAACGCCAGGGGGGTTGACTCAGCCTGTCATCCTTCCGAGGTCGGCAAATTGAGTACCCGCTCACTGGTAATTCCCTGCTTGTCGTTAAAGGTGGCAAAAAGGGTTGGCGTCAGGAAGGGCATCCGGCCGTAAAACATTGCTTCAAAAAGGGGACCGAAAAACAACAACAACCACAGTTCCCGAAAAAGGCCAACCCCCGCTTGCGGGGAAAAATGGCCTCTAAAGGTGGTTTTTTTATTCAGTTACTTGCCCCAGCAAGTTCAGCCCGAGAGCAGACCGCAAGATGCTGAAAGAAGTCTCTAAGAACCCCAGAATGTCATCACGGGACCTACAGGTAGCTCTTGCCACTGTTGATGTCAAAGTGCACGAGTCTACCATTAGAAAGAGGCTGCACAAATTTGATCTACCTGGGAGGTGTGCCAGGAGGAAACTTTTGCTGTCCAGAAAGAACATCAGGGCAAGACTGAAGTTTGCCAATGAACACCGAGGCAAAGACAAGCACTTCTGGAACAATGTGCTCTGGACAGATGAGTCAAAGGTAGAGCTATTTGGCCACAGTACCAGAAGACTTGTTTGGTGAAACCAAAGACAGCATTTGACCACAAGGACCTAATACCAACTGTAAAGCATGGTGGTGGAAATATTATGGTTTGGGGCAACTTTGCTGCATCAGGGCCTGGGCAGCTCACCATCATATAATCCACTATGAATTCTTCATTGTACCAGAGGGTGCTTGAGGATAATGTGAGGCCATCTGTCAGAAAGTTGAAGCTCAACCGAAGGTGGACCTTGTAACATGACAATGACCTTAAACATACCAGTAAATCCACCAAGGAATGGCTGAAAAGAAAGAAATGGAGGGTTCTGGAATGGCCAAGTCAAAACCCGGATCTAAATCCCATTGAGATGTTGTGGGGGGATTTGAAACGAGCTGTGCATGCAAGAAACCCCTCAAACATTGCACAGCTGAAAGAATTCTGCATGGAGGAGTGGGCAAAAATTTCTCCCAGTCGATGTCAGAGACTGGTAGACAGTTATAAGAAACGCCTACTTGAGGTTGTTTCTGCCAAAGGGGGCAATACCACCTATTAGAGCCAAGGGTGTACTTACTTTTTCCACATGCGAAATTTGCATAAATGTTTATTTAAATTATACAATGCACTACAAAATGTAAATGTTTCACGATATTTGTTATATTATATCACCTTTATCTATCAATATTGTTGAAATGAAGATCAAATAGCTATATGTTGAAATATGTTGAAAAAGTCAAAACTGTACATGGGGTGTACTTACTTTTTCACGTGACTGTATATACATATATACATATATATATATATATATATGTATATATGTGCACATGTAAATTTATATATATATGTGTGTGTGTGTGTGTGTGTGTGTGTGTGTGTGTGTGTGTGTGTGTGTGTGTGTGTGTGTGTGTGTGTGTGTGTGTGTGTGTGTGTGTGTGTGTGTGTGTGTGTGTGTGTGTGTGTGTGTGTGTATATATATATATATATATATATATATATAAAGGGTTTACATGTATTTTAACCTATATATGTGAGGCACCCCTTTATATGGTATGTGTGTATATATATATATATATATATATATATATATATATATATACATACATACATACACACACACAGTCGTGGCCAAAAATATTGACACCCTTGCACTTTTTTCAAATAACACACAATTTTCTCTAAAAATAAGTTGAAATTGATGAAAGTATTTGGTCTCTACAATTCCTCATTTCACTATTAATATTACAGAACTATTAATATTACAGAACCTTTTCAATATTAAAGGGGCGCCCTACATCTGGCAAACAAAATACATTTACTTCTTCATGCAGCTGTATGAATCAAATTGGCACCCCTTTAAATGAAGTTTTCTAGAGCATTACTTGGTTCCTCCTCAGAACAGAAGGGTAGTCCAGCATGCACACGAGATTTTTTGAATGCCCTTTATTTTGTATTGTTTGGCATTTTCTACAAGCTATGGAATGTCCCTTCTTTTCTATACTTTGCCATATGGCACATATCCTTGTATAAAGGGGTCTTTTCTATGCCCCTGGCATTTTACCCAAGAATATATATACATATGTATATATATTTAATTTTAAAGCAAAAACTATGGCACGTAGGTGGAATTTGTTTTGAAAGCCATTAATTAGACGTATTGACCAATGTATATTCGAAGTTTCAGCTAATTTTAATGTATAGCCTTTGAGATATGAGCGCCAACACATTTTGGGTGGACGGACGGACGGACACCAATGTGGATCCGCGGGTTTTCTAAATAAAACTCAAGAATGCATAAACGGAGGTTGTTGAAATTTGGAACATATTACCTCAACCTACAAATTATTTGCTTCTGAAATTTGCAGCCGATTACATCCAGTAGAAGCAGAGAAACAAGTTTTCAGTCCCTGTGTTAAAGTTGCATACAGAGAAAAGATCCCATATGAAGGGAGGGACACCTTGCGCCTCCCTTGATTGATTAAAAAACAAATATTTAATGTCAATGAATTTGAGATTATGAAGCTGTCTTTGCCATATTCGAGAAACTTGGATATTGACATAACCTTTTGGATAACCTTTCTACAGACCTGTCAACGTTATTTCATCTCTCCTACATTGTTGTTTTACATTGTACTATGAGGGCCGAATCAGCAACCCTTTCACCTGACGAATTTACTGTCCGCGTCGTAGTCAAAGCAAATGTGAAGCAAAACGAATCGATAAGTAGTCCCTTTTATAGAAATTGTCCCTTTAACCAATAGTTTATGATAATTCCCCATTTATAGGAAGTTTAAAATGAAAACCATCTTGGTGACAGCTGTAGCTGTTTTGGCATGGCATTCATCGATTTGTTGAGAATCTTTTTAGTACTCTTTACCAATCACCATTTCTCAGCTACTCCAGGTTGATAAATAGGTAAATAAGTTTGGCTCCGATGAAATACATTGGGTGGTGCCTGCGATGGAATAAAATTGCATATAACCGGATTGATTTGAAATGGTGCATTTTTGTTTGAATTGGAATATTGTTGCCTTGTACACGCTTTCACTTACCGTTTTACCTCCAATATATTTTCCTCTGTAGAATGACTAGGTTTGAGAAAGCTATTCTTGCTTGAACAATTGTGTAATATTAAATATCAGTTTAACTTAATATTGCTCAAAACAATATTATCTCAGTTTCTCATTCACATATAAACTCAAAGTTAAGTTTTATCCTTTTCCTTTTGTCAACGATTTTATTTTTGTTTTTTCTTCTTTTGGCGCTATGACCCCAAGGACCTGTTTATTGAAGTTTATTGATGCATTGAAAACTGTAAAGGCAGGATAATGCACTCTTTAACTGCTTTTTGTTCCCTGCCTCACAGCTCCAGCCCGAAAAGTTGCCGGACTTGAGCGGTCACGGTCCCGTGGCCGGATAGAGCTGCAAACTGCTCAGGTGGCTGTCGATATTCCACTTGATGAAGAAGAGGGAAGCGTTGGCAAGGACAAAGAGGCTGCGGAGGTCAAAAAAGAGAGCACTCATAAGGCCAAAGAGAGGTGTGAGCCAACACCAGACCCTATTTTGGATACACAACCAACCTCAGAAAATAAAATGGAAGTAATACATCATCAAGAACTCCCTCCAAGTATCGTATCAAGCAATGAAGTCATGCAGATGCCAATGGAGCTGCCTGGACAATTGTCAGAGGTTGTGACTTCAGAACAACCTATTGACTCTGAGATTCCTGGGAAAGTGTCTGTTTATGAGACTTCGGAGAATCCTGACTTGAAGCTCGATGAGGTGTCTACAGAATTATTGTTGGAGACATCAAGTAATATGGCAAATGAGACACTGAGTAAAGAATATCTGGAGATGTTCAGCGAACGGCTAGGAGAGGCTTCCAGTGAGAATATCGGCCTGCTTTCTTCAGAGCACTTGAGTGAGATTCCCAGTGAAACGTCATCTGAATTGCCCACCGAGACCCCAAATGTGATGTCTGTTGGTGAGATGTCCAGCATGCCTCCACCGGGACAGCTCGCTGATGATCCTGAAATACCTTCACAAGATCCTGAAGACACACCAGAAGGGGTGGTATTGCAGACTGCAGAGGGGTCCGTTGACAAAACCTTAGGAGAATCTGAAGCTTGACAATGGGTTTGGTACCTTCAATGAATGATTGAGTGAAGTAGTGAAAAACATCAACTGCTTGGTTTATGGCACTTGGTAAGCAAAACTTAACTATTGCCTTAATTCCTACCAAATGTTCACACCATATTTTTGTTGCGAATGCGGTTTCTTTGGTTTTATGATTGGGCTTATGCAATATATTTTGCTTGAAATCAGGTCACTGTCGATAACTATTTAGCTATTTCCAATTTTGCACAGTATCAATGCCATACACTGGAGTTATCTTATTGTATTTCTTGGAAAACCCTTTTTGAATATTGAATAAATGAAATAAAATGGAAACGTTACGGTAATCGTTTTTTCTAGTAACCTGTTCACATCTGAAAGCACTCGGAACAATAAAGCACTCCAAGTCTGTTCCATCAATTTATTTTGATGAACTTTGTCTTCAAACTTTTAAAAAGGTGTTTCACTTTATTAATGTTCCATTTCGTGAAGTGTTCATTGATCTCGGAATCAATGGGATTATATATTGTTTACGTCCATTGCAATTACCTCTGTAAATATTACACATTTTTATTTACCTATGAATGAATCTACACTTGCTAGATGTGCAATCACCTTTGCATCATTTCCGGCAGATAGTAGCTGAATTGTCATGATTATAGGGTGAGGGGTTTCTGGGTTTTTTATTTGTTTTTCAAAACACAAATACAGTACTTTAAACTACGTACACATTTGATTAAAGTTTGTGGCTGTCTCAAAACTTACAAGGCTATCATGACGACATCTCTTGGCATCTTCATTTTTACCTCCGCCACCAAAGGTGTTTTCACCCCTGTCTGTGTCTGTCTGTCTGTCTGTTCATTTGTCCGTTTTGTTTGTAAACAAGATATTTGTTCGAAATATATTGTTGTGGATATGAGAATGTTTTTTTATTTTGTTGTTGTGGTAAAATGTTGTTGTAAAAGGTTGTTGTAAAATATCACCCCTCCTCCCTCCGTTTGTGGTTGTATAAAGGTCAAAGGGCGTTTCCGTAGTTAGTCCATAAAACATACATGCAGGACACGATATATCCTTTCTTTTGACAGTTATATCTTATTCTGTGTATTAGTGTAAGGCTGTGTCTTCCATTAATTGAAATACTCCATTGCACCAGTGAAAGAGATAGATTCCCTTCATTCCCATTCCCAAAACCTCCATTCCCCCTCTCGTCACTGCTGAGCCCTCGATTACCAATTACCTCCGATCCAATTGCCGCCATTAACCACGAGGCATTGAGTCGGAGAAGAAAGGCGTGTCGCACCTCGTCAGAGGGGAGGAGGGGCGCGCCCGCCCGTCGTCATCCAGGGCGGAGCCCGAGGGTCGCGCGACCAACCAGGGCCGAGGTGAGCACCCCCGATGGGCGTGTCCAAAGCGCCGGGGGCGTGATCGCTGGGGGCGCTATAAAAAGCGCAACCGGAAGTGGTTGAGGAGGAGAAGAAGAAAGAGATGCACTCTGGGTTGGTCGGAGAAAGAGAGAGAGAGGAGGAGTTGGTCGCACCGAGAAAGAGAGAGAGAAGAGTTGGTCTGAGTCGGTTGCAAAAGGAGGGTCAGTGGTCACAGTTGGTTGCGGTGGTGAGGAGTCGGTGGTGAAAAGCGAGTGAGACAAGTCCTGGGAACGCAGCGGACGGAGGCCGCAGCCGCAAGACCACCCAACCGCCAAAGGGGGCCTGAACGGCGGTTTGGAGCAGGGCCAAAGAGGAACGGCGGCTGCTGAACGCGCCGGTTGTGCTGCGGGACCCCCCTTGGACCTCTCCCTCTCCCTCCAGCCATCCACCTTCTGCCATTCCTGGCATCCCCCGCGTGAGTCAGCGTTCTGTTTGTTCTGTCCTGGGATAAGTTAAGCCTGTAGGTAAGCTAAATTTGCACTGTGTCACCTGCGTCTTATGTGTTGTAAATAAACTTGATTGCTCCTTTTTGCTTGTGTGTGTAAATAATAAACCCCATTACTCGTCTGTACGTCTTCTCGTTTTAATTCCTTTTCCTCTTACATTGCGTCGCTTTTGTCTTTTCCCTCATTGAGCAGCTAGGGTGCGATACGGCCAAAGTTCTGGGTGAATCGGGTGAGTTTTGTTAGGTCGCGGTTTTACACCACCGCTCGGTCTATAACATCCAAACCGCGATCTATAACAATTGGTGTCTGGGAGTGGAATTCGGGGCCCGAACCAAATTTTTAAAACATCTAGAAAAAAAATTTTGGTCAAAATTACGAGCTGCCGAAATTGGTTTTTTTTAAAGCAAAACCCGAATTTTGAAATCGCGCCATGGCTGTTCAAGGCGACGGGATGCCGGTGGGAGAGATAGACGGGGTAGAATCGACCCAGGACTTAGGAAAAAAAATGGTGGAGGAGAGTAAAGAAGGTGTGGTTGAGGGTGTATCAGGTGCACAAAATGGCAGCCTCGCGCACGTGGTTGAGGGGGCAGCTGCGGCCGCACCCTTTGTACTACCAACGATGGTCCAAATGCAAGCCTTCATGGCGCAATTCGCCGAGATGCTGAGAATAGACGGGGACCAATTGATGAAAAAAATGGATGCTCATAGTGAGCGGTTGAGTAACCAAATTGAAGCAACAACGAACGGAATGAGGGCCGATAGAGAGGCACGGGAGCAGAGGGACAGAGACCGCAAGTTGGGCGAGCAGGTCCCACGGGTGCACGGGGAGGTAACGCGTGTCGAAAAGCGCTGGTTGAGCGAAGCGGAGGAAAGCACGGGTACAATGACGGGGGTAGAAATCGCGACACGGGGTTTGGAAAAGCCGGCGACCGATGAAGTAGAGGGAATTTTATTAAAGCCAACAGTCGCCGAGGTTAATAAAGAAAAAGCAGTAGCGGGAATTAAAATTGAAGAGATGACGGAGGTAACCCGGGAATTGCAGGGAGAAATGGATTATGTACAAAGTCCCTGCTCAAATCATGATGCTGTACTCGCTAACCCGAATGGAAGTTTGCAGGTTCGCGTGGAGAAAAGGATCCCCCAGGTGAGTCGTGCTGTATATTGTGCGGGTAGATTTTGCAGGAGGATGTTTAGCGACAAAAGAATTTTCGCGCGCTTGGGATCGAGGAAGCATCCGGGCGTTGGTGAAGGGTCCCGTGTGAGTGGAAATGGCACGCGTGGGAGGAAAAAGTGTGCGTCGGCGAGTGGGTGTGTTATAAAGTGTGGGAGTGAAACCGAGTGCGAGCGAGAATGCACGTCGGGGTGTACGGCGAGTGACACGAATAGTGAGTTGGTGGTGGCGCAGGTGCGAGAGGGCACATCGGAGCGCGAGTGTGAAACCGAGTGCGAGCGAGAATGCACGTCGGGGTGTACGAAGTGTGACACGAATAGTGAGTTGGTGATGGCGCAGGTGCGAGAGGGCACATCGGAGCGCGAGTGTGAAACCGAGTGCGAGCGAGAATGCACGTCGGGGTGTACGAAGTGTGACACGGAGAGTAAGGTGGTGGTGGAACGTGTGCGAGAAAGCACACCTGAATTGGTCATGGCGCGGGTGTGGGAGAGCCCATGTGAGCGCGTTAGTGGGTGGATGCAAGAGTGCACGCCCATGGTGAGTGTTACGGAGGACGTAACGGAGGAGAGGTGTGGACCGAAGTGTGCGCAAGAGGTGTGGTGTGTAACAGAGAGAGCGTTGGTGGAATGTACGGACGGCGTTGGAACGCCAGGTTTTGTGAGGGTGAAAGGGGTAGCGTATGCTTGTAAGCATGCAAGTGAAGCATCGATGGTAACCGGTTTAGTGGTTAGAGCGACGGATAGCCGATGCGAGCACTCGGTGCGAGGGGTGCTTGGTTGGGTGCGAGGCCCGGCGTCGATCGAAGCTGCGTCGTTTCTCTTCGAAGCGTCGTTGCCGATTCGGGCTTGGCCCCGCCCCACACGGTCGAGTCCGGGCTTTGTCGGGCGAGGCGACCGGTCCGGTTCGAGGGCGAGTGGGAGGAAGCGGAACGGTGCCCCCTCGTGGGGACGGGGTTCCGACCGGGGGAGATGGAGCCATCGGGCCCGGGACCGCAAGGTGCCGCGCCGAGATGGTGCGTGGAATCTCGGTCCAACCAAACCACCTCCCTTGAACCGAAAGCCGGACGGATTCAACCTGCAGGCAACCAAACCACCCGAATTCATTGCTCGGCTTTACGAAGCCGAGTTTAATGATGTCATGACGCACCGAGGCTAGGATATAGCGGACTGTGATGATGGTGATCGTAATAGTAATAGTGTTTTGGGCCCAAAATTAGAGAAAAACAAAATTTGATGATTGGCAAAGGATTGGCAGTAATGATTGGCAGATGATGAGTAGTGATTGGCAAATTTTTGATTGGTTGGAATTTAGGTGTACAAAATTGATAGTGAGAGACCCCCGATGTGGTGGGATGGCAAATCCACCATCCCTCACAGACGTGGGGCAAAGGAGCTATAGTTTATGGGGTGTATGGCAGTGAAAACTAGCCCGGGTGGGTTAGGTTATATTGTAGGGATCTAGAAGAGATTGACATTAGGTAACGTTAAGGTTAGTTAGTGACTGATACCTGTAGTGGGGACGCAGGTAGATTAGTGTGGATGATAATGACGTGGGAGCGCAATAGTTTAAAGGGACGACTGGGAAGCGCAAGTTTCAGAAGGGAGTAGTTAGCTGAGATGATGCCGTGTGTGTGAGGATTGAACAGGTGAGAATTGGACAGGTGTGATTGCACAGGTGTGCAACTGAACAGGTGTGTGGAGCAGTGTATGAGGGAGTAGTGGTGATTGTGTGTTGTGTTGACCAACTGGTCCAGGAAGAGGAGGAGGGTGCAGGTGGCACCAGGTAGGATTGCACAGGTGTGCAACAACAGGTGTATGTGGTTGTATGGAATAAATGGTATGGAGTAGTGGAATGGATGGTAGTGGAGTGAGAATGGTGGAAATTGTGGAGTGGAGTGGATGGTGCAAAGGTGTGAATGGGGGAAGAGTGGACCCCCATCACGGATACCCGGGGCGGGTAGTGTAAGTGTTAGGTAGAGGGTACAGGTAAATTGTAGTTGGATATTGGCATCTGTGGTGCGGGTGACAGAATGGTATGTGGATGGGTGCGTTGGTGTTGTGGAAATGGCTGGGCGTGTAGCCTGTTAGTGTGTGTAGTTGGTTGGGCGCTCCACCACTGTGAGGATGTCGGCCAGGTGAGGCCGCAGGTGGGCTCTGGGAGCCGGTAGTAGTTGTTGTGGATGGGGCCCGAGGATCCGGAGGACGGACCCGGGTAGCCCAGTGCCAGAGGGCACCGAGTGGGGTGACAGAGCCAGGAGGGGCCTGCCCCAGTTAGATAGGTTAGGGTGAGGAGCTAGGTAAGCTCGGGTGGCAACTGCAGTGGTGGAGGTGTGCAGGTGGGTAGACCCACTGGGAGAGGTACACGTCGCAGCCCAGAAATTGTGCTAGAGCACCGGGAGATGAATCGGGGGAGTGAGACCCCAAATTGAGAAGCACCACAGTTTGGCCAATGGGAATTGGTTTTTAGAACCCATAGTGTAAGAGGGCCAATGGTTTGGCCGGAGAAAGAACCCGGGTAGTGTAAAGTGTGTTAAAATCATTTAGAGGATAGTTAGGATGAAGGATCTCCTCGCACCATCTGCATCCACTCACCTGAGGTGACAGGTACTCCACACCATGCCATGTTTAATTATTTTTACTGTGCAAATGTTTGGAATGTGAGACGCATCATGACGTGGGTGTGACATTGTGCGTAATTCCATCTCTTCCTCCTTATGAGGATTGATGATGAATTGATGATGGCAAATTTTTGAAGTAGAGGGATTGTGGTGACGAATTTGGTATAGGGGAAATATGGGGAAGACGTGACAGTAGTGACGAATTGGTAATGTGTAGATTTTGTACATATGGCGTAAGGGCAAGGGTAGGCTAGGTGACAGGGGGGTGACGTACGGTAGGGACGAGCTTTCTCACTTCGCCCTCCGTACGCATTTTGCCTTGCATTGCCTTTTTGACGTGTACCCTTGAGACCTTACCCCTCGCTCATCTGTCTTGTCCCCCCCTTTTTGTCTCCCACATGAGGACCTGAGCGCCGTTGGGCGCCGAGGGGAGCGTGCGTGGGTCGGCCATTGTGCGCCCGAAATTCCCAGAACCAGCTGTCTGCATCGATGCACCACGTTATGGACCACATGTCAGTGGCCGAGCACCACTTATGGACCCCATGGGTTGGGGCAAGGCCCCTCTGCTGGAACCGGCCATGAGGGCCCGAAATCTTGCTGGCGGACCTTGGCCACAGGGCACCGATGCCCCACAGGTGAACCACACTAGTCGGCCCTGTGGGCCATAAATAAAATCAAATAAAAAAAGGACACATTGGGCACACTTTATTGAAAATAGGCCGCCAGTAAGCAAAGCAAAAGAATGACAACATCTGGAAGAACAAATAATAACCAGCAGAGGGAGCCGAAGAGCAAGAGATCACCTGCAGGGTTTGGGTTTGTTGGATTTATTTTATTGATGAACAGTGGTGACTGCACTGATTGGTGCTTGAGGGTGTGTTGGTGCGTTATAGGTGCTTTCATGGTGCATTGATGCAGAGCAGACTGTCCTCCCCCCAGAAAGAACAATTACAGGTCCTGGGTTAGTTTTGTAAATAAAAATAGCGTCAATTGTAAATAATGCTTCCCACCGTCAGTGTGTAGTTTGAAGACCATTCCGCAATTCGGTTAACTGTGGGCGTAAGTCTGTTAGGCAGGGTGCAATGGAGCAGCGGGACACATTTATTTATGTTTTAAAACTGTCGCACTCAGGGTCAGGCTAAAAGTAGAGGGAACTACACCTACATGCCACACTAAGGTAAAAGTAATAGGCCCGGGACGTGCCTAAGGGGAGGAGGGTGCAGTGTTGTGGATATGAGAATGTTTTTTTATTTTGTTGTTGTGGTAAAATGTTGTTGTAAAAGGTTGTTGTAAAATATCACCCCTCCTCCCTCCGTTTGTGGTTGTATAAAGGTCAAAGGGCGTTTCCGTAGTTAGTCCATAAAACATACATGCAGGACACGATATATCCTTTCTTTTGACAGTTATATCTTATTCTGTGTATTAGTGTAAGGCTGTGTCTTCCATTAATTGAAATACTCCATTGCACCAGTGAAAGAGATAGATTCCCTTCATTCCCATTCCCAAAACCTCCATTCCCCCTCTCGTCACTGCTGAGCCCTCGATTACCAATTACCTCCGATCCAATTGCCGCCATTAACCACGAGGCATTGAGTCGGAGAAGAAAGGCGTGTCGCACCTCGTCAGAGGGGAGGAGGGGCGCGCCCGCCCGTCGTCATCCAGGGCGGAGCCCGAGGGTCGCGCGACCAACCAGGGCCGAGGTGAGCACCCCCGATGGGCGTGTCCAAAGCGCCGGGGGCGTGATCGCTGGGGGCGCTATAAAAAGCGCAACCGGAAGTGGTTGAGGAGGAGAAGAAGAAAGAGATGCACTCTGGGTTGGTCGGAGAAAGAGAGAGAGAGGAGGAGTTGGTCGCACCGAGAAAGAGAGAGAGAAGAGTTGGTCTGAGTCGGTTGCAAAAGGAGGGTCAGTGGTCACAGTTGGTTGCGGTGGTGAGGAGTCGGTGGTGAAAAGCGAGTGAGACAAGTCCTGGGAACGCAGCGGACGGAGGCCGCAGCCGCAAGACCACCCAACCGCCAAAGGGGGCCTGAACGGCGGTTTGGAGCAGGGCCAAAGAGGAACGGCGGCTGCTGAACGCGCCGGTTGTGCTGCGGGACCCCCCTTGGACCTCTCCCTCTCCCTCCAGCCATCCACCTTCTGCCATTCCTGGCATCCCCCGCGTGAGTCAGCGTTCTGTTTGTTCTGTCCTGGGATAAGTTAAGCCTGTAGGTAAGCTAAATTTGCACTGTGTCACCTGCGTCTTATGTGTTGTAAATAAACTTGATTGCTCCTTTTTGCTTGTGTGTGTAAATAATAAACCCCATTACTCGTCTGTACGTCTTCTCGTTTTAATTCCTTTTCCTCTTACATTGCGTCGCTTTTGTCTTTTCCCTCATTGAGCAGCTAGGGTGCGATACGGCCAAAGTTCTGGGTGAATCGGGTGAGTTTTGTTAGGTCGCGGTTTTACACCACCGCTCGGTCTATAACATCCAAACCGCGATCTATAACAATATAATAAAAAGTTGTGGACGGATTCGGAAGAAATTTGGCAGCGAGGTAGCATATGTGACAAGGACGAAATGATTAGATTTTGGTGAAGATTCGGATCCGGCTACTAGAATTTTTTAAGTGATTCTTCACCATTTGGAGATAGGACCAAAAACGATACATGGCAGGATATCTCAAAAAGTTGTGGATGCATTTGGACGAAACTTGTTGGACCGGGTGTATGTTTGACAAGGAAGAATCGATTCAATTTTGGCGAAGATCCAGATCCGGATCCAGCTAGTAGAATTTTTTAAGTGATTCTTCACCATTGAGTGGTGAATATGGCCAAAAACGAGGGGTAGATCAGGGTATGAACGACTGGACCTATGGTGATTCCTGTGATTGATTTTGATTAAATGTGATTCTGTATTGGGATTTTCTGGTCTACTCTGAGATACAAAACGTAAACTGTTCACCAGGTGGAGGTATGTGCTCTACTGAGTGTCGTTATAGTTACCTCTGCTTCCTTGTGTTTTCACCCCTGTGTGTCTGTTTGTTTATTACTTGGCAAAAAAACATTTTTGGCAAGTATGTTGATCACTCCAGTTTGTGTGTTTGTCTGTCCGCTCACTTATACTTGCTTACACGTCACAATTTTAATCTGATCTTTACAAAACTTCACCAAATGGTACAGTTGGTAATATGACAGAATCATATGTATGTTTGAGGTCAAAAGGTCAACATAGGCCAAAGGCCAACCACTTTTTCTAATTTCTAAAATCCTCAATTTTTATCCGATTGACTTGAAATTTGAATAGTATTTTGATATCAGCTAACTGAATTCAACCAACATCTATATTTGAGGTCAACATAGGTCAAAAGGTCAACATAGGCCAAAGGTCAACAACCTTTCCAAATTCCCAAAATTCTTAATTTTCATCCGATTGACTTGAAATTTGAATAGGATTTGCATATCAGCTAAATGAATTGAACCACCAATGGTTTTTGAGAACAGCATAAGCCAAAACATCAACATAGGCCAAAGGTCAACCACTTCTCTCAAATCTCTAAAATCTTTAATTTTCATCCAATTGACTAGAACTTTGAATAGGATTTTCATGTCGGCTTACTGAAATCAACCACCAACTATTTTTGAGGTCAACATAGGCCAAAGGTCAACAACCTTTCCAAATTCCGAAAATCCTCAATTTACATCTATTTTACTTGAAACTTGGAGAGGATTTTAATATCAGCTTAATGAATTGAACCACCAATTATATTTGTGGTCAATATAGTACAAAAGGTCAACACTGGTCAAATTTCTGACTATCAATCTTCATCCAATTAACTTAAAATTTGAAGACGATTTGCATTTCATGTCAATGAATTCCACCACCAATTATTTTTGAAGTCAAAAGGATGCTCTACTGAGTGCCATTCCACTGTGTTCTCTTTTGCCAAGTGTCACTCTTTGAGTGATTTTTCATCTGTTTGTCTGTGAGCAGGATATCTCAAAAAGTTACAGAAGGATTCAGACAAAATTTGATGGACATGTTGGGTGTGTGACAATGACGAAAAGATTCGATTTTGGTGAAGATCTGGATCTTGATAATATAATTTTTTCATTGATTCTTCACCATTGAGAGATGGGCCCAAAACTATATATAGCACGATATTTCAAAAAAATGTGGATGAGTTATGACAAAACTATGTGGACAAGTTAGCTATGTGACAAGGTTAATGTCCGGATGAGCCGGTTCAATTTTGGTTAAGGTCCTGATTCCAATCCGGCCTAACAGTGAGATACAAAACGTAAACTGTGATGAAAACCACCAGGTGTCTAGTCTGTATTTCATAGACGATGATTAAGAAGTTCCCAACTATTTTGTGCAAGAGGACCCAGGTCCTTCGACATCTGGTCCAAGTAGATGTAATTCAATACCCACCTTGCGCTAACATTATTTCATTTCAAGTTATAATGAACTATCCTTTCCACACATTCAAACTGACATCCGAACCTTCTGCAATTTTTATGTATAGTAATTTGATGATTCTCCAGAATTAGCTTTACAAAATATTTTGTATATACTTGAAAGACAGAAGTTGTTTGCATGTTGGAATGTTAAATGTTGCTCATAACAAGTTACTGCCATTTTTTAACTCAATGGACCATTTGAACACATATATGTGACAAAAACATGCATCACCAAATTGTGCAGACAGTCTCCTGTGACTTTCAACTGCTTTGATGTTATCCCTCACAAGGAGCTAGATGAAACATTTCTGTTTCACAGACTTTTTACTGTTGGCCAGTGCGATGTGACTTCCTTTATAACCTGCTTGGGTTAGAGAATATCCTTGCGCAAAACTTCAGGATTGAGCTATTATTTATCATTTTGCCCACTAGCACCTACTCCCTTCCGGGGGTGGAGGAACATTTTTTTGGGGGATTTTGCTTTCTTTATGCCCATTATCTAACCCTGGAGAATACCAACATGTATACAAAACTTGGTGTCGATTGGGCTATCCCTGTTATTTAAATAATTTTCAGATGTACATACATACATACATACATACATACATACATACATACACACACACAAACACACAGTATTGCCTTATTTAATATAGGACGATGACTCCACACTATGCTGAATAGTGCATTACTCTTGTTATAGGCCGGCCACATCTTGGGAAAGAATACTAAATCCCTTTGATTCAACCTGGACAAGAGAATCCAGCAAGATTTGTCAGCTACTGGGAACATGATATTCAATGCTGGTAAAGTCACATGCTCTCGTACTGTCTCTCCACAGACATTAGAAATTAAACTACCCAATACACTTCTCTCGAAATCCACTGGAAGACATCCATTCCCTGAAATTCCTTGGCACATCAGCCATAACCTTTTGTGGGAGGATCATCTCTCCAAATGTGGGTTGGGCTAAATAGAGCTAAAGAACTTCTGAGCAGCACTGAGCTCATCACGTTCTACAAGCCATTCATATTGAACTCCTGTTTCCCACCTCACTCCTCTTGAAGCCTTCTAAAACAAGCCTTCTGGGATATTGGAATCTCAAGACAGGAAACAAATCCTCAAGGATTGTCAATCTCCTACTGGCGATAAGTTGCTGGACTCTATGTTATACAATACATTTTATCCAAAAAAAAAAAAAGCTTACATCTAGCCTTGGTCTTCCTACCTCTCCTCTCTCCAAGCCACAGCAGGTCTCACACATTCCTCTGAAAACCCTCATCCGATCACCCTCCCAAAGTCCAGAATGGCTCTCCTTCTGCAGTCATTCATCCCCTTATTCTCTTGACTGTGGAATCATCTTCTGCCCGTTGTTTGATCCTCCTCGTTTCACTCTTTTAAATATGCTGCCCATCACTGCCTCATGCGCTCACCCATGTGCATCCACAATCTCTTCTACGCATGCTAATTATTTCCCATTCTATTCCTTTCCATTGTTAATAGTGCTGTGTTATACCTCCTTTCTTCCTTATGTATGTCCATCACACCCCTCGCCCCCTTCCCGATACTCTTGGTGGTCTGTGAACATTATGTAATTTGTCATTTTCCTGCTACATGAGCCTAGACCCTTGTATTGAATTTAATAAAAGGAGAAAAGTCCTTGTCGACCTGGAACCAATGTCTTAACAATGATCACATAGATACATGCATACATACTGTACATACATGTTTATACAGCAAATTTTTGTTTTTAGTTCATTACAAAAAATGTTGATAAAACAAGCACACATGTTGCACAAGAAGAAAACCTCCTAGTTTGTAAGCGATGCATCACCATCCCCCAGGATGCTTCTGAATAGCTGCCCTCAAACAAGAGACCACATAATTTGGTGTTACATCAGATCAACTCCACCGGCACAACTTTGGATAAATAAGTACATTAAATGTTTTCCTTCTCATTAAAATGCTTATAATTAGAACGTGTTATGTTTCCAATGTTATTGTAGAATTCAGGGCTGGGGCAAATTGAATTTTTTCAAATAACCCTCAGAATTCATTGCATTTAAATTAAAAAAATATTGCAGTCAGAAACAGTTGCAAGTCAAAATTAAATTAGTGTTGCACAGTCCCAGAAAGCCTTTACAGTTTGATTACTTGCCAATATAATTTGAGTACCAGTTCACTGGTAATTCCCTGTGTGTCACAAGAGGCGACTGACAGGGTTGGCGGCAGGAAGGGCATCCGGCCATAAAACATTGCTTCAAAAAGGGGACCACGGTGCCCGAAAAAAGGCCAACCCCTGCTCTGTGGGGAAAAATGGCCTCTATAGGCGGGTCATGGTGTTTAACCAAAAGAAGGTGGATAAAATCACGACTTACTTGTTTATGCACAACGGCATCAGCACTGATCCTGAAATCCCACTGAAGACTCAACTTTTTACCATATATGCATACAAATAATGCTGGAGTCCATAGTGTGATACAGGTAGTGGACAAAGAATGGAAACACCAATGTAGTCACTCAATAGAACGCTGGACCACCACGTGTGACCAGTACGGCCTGTATGCATTGTGGCATAGAGGCAATCAGTGTCTGGAATTCTGTAGGAGGGATGTGGCACCATTCTTTCAGAAGAAAGTAAATCAACTCACACCTGTTTGATGGAGGTGGAAAACGCTGTCTCAGGCATCGTTCCAGAATATCCCATAAATGCTTGATTGTGTTCAGATCTGGTGATTGAGGAGGCCATGACATATGGATAACATCAGTGTCATTCTTATCAAACCACTGGGTGACCACACATGCTCTTTATGTGGGGACATTGGGGGGTCTCCTCTTACAGCCATGCTAGCCATAATTATTACAGGCAACCAGGCCTGCGCAGCATTTTTATACATGACCCTAGGCATGCTGGTATGTTATATGTGCACATCGGATTTTTATGTGAAAAAAAAATAAATATTTTTTCACATAAAACGGCTTTTTTGCGCGCAAAAAAATTATTTTGCTATTTTCGGAGAAAAAAAATATTTCGCCCTTTTTCGGGAAAAATAAAATAAAATGCCCTTTTTGGTCGAAAATGTCTGGCAACGCTAAAAAAAATTAGGCAATTTTTCGAAATTTTTAACTGCGATCGAAATTTTTAACTGCAATCGATCTCAAAAACAAAACGTTGCGTCCACTTGCATGCATTGCGTCCCCAGCGTGTACAGCAGTGAGGCAGTGTACTACAGTGAGAGAGTGTACACAAAGTGTGAACAAGTCTCCTATCAAGATGAGTGCTGCTCTTCGTGACAAGTGGCTGAAGGAATTCAACGCTGGCGGCGATGGGGCCACCTTCAAGTACGTGTCGAGTGACACGGCTTTCTGTCGAGCTTGTGAAAAGACTTTCCGGGCGAAGCAGAAGTCTGAGCTGGCCCAACATGTCCGAGGAGACCGCCACAAGAGCAACTTGGCCTTGAAGAAGAAGAGGACGGTCACACAAGCCACCATGGAGGACTTTGGTGGCGGAAAGAGGCACAAGTGCGACGTTGTGGCTCAGGAGCTGTGCCAGGCCATGCTGGCCGCTGGCATCCCATGGTCGAAATTGGAAAACCCTGCCCTCCGGTCGTTCCTGGAGAAGCACATCACTCTCCAGATCCCCGATGAAAGCTGGATTTGAAAGCACTACCTCGACAAGTGCTACGATGAGGCCTTGGCGGGGATCCGTGCCGACCTCGGACAGCAGCCCATCTGGCTGTCCGTCGACGAGACGACAGATTCGGCAGGTCGATATGTGGCCAACATCATCGCGGGACGCTTGTCCAAGGAGGGGTACTTTCGTCCCCACCTCGTCCAGTGCATGTTTCTGGAGAAGACCAACTCCGGGGAGATCATGCACACAATCAATGACACGCTGCGCTATCTTTGGCCTGATTTCAAGCCGGAGTGCCTCAAGGTCCTCGTCAGCGACGCCGCGGCCTATATGATCAAGGCCGGCCATGCCCTGATGGAACTCTTCCCGGACTTGCTGCATGTGACTTGCATTGCCCACGCGCTCCACCGTGTTTGCGAGACAGTCCGAGAAATGTTCAAGGACGTCAACGACCTGATTGCCACGACGAAGAAGGTGTTCGTCAAAGCCCCGTCGCGTGTTGTCCTTTGGAGGGAGCAGCAGCAGCCCAATCTTTCTCTCCCCCCGGAGCCCATTCTGACTCGGTGGGGGATGTGGATCGACGCCGCGGTGTTTTACGCCGAGCACTTCGAGGCCGTCAAGGACATTGTGGACCAGCTGAACGATGACGACGCGATGGCAATCCGGAGTGCTAAGGACCTGTTCGGAAAGGCGGACATCAAGCTCAGTTTGGTCTTCTTAAATGCCCACGTGTCGTTCATCCCGAAGATCCTTAAGCAGCTGGAGGAGGCCGGCATGGAGCTGGCCAAGGCCTTCCAGCTCCTTGATCAGGCCAAGGAGGAGCTCGAAAAGATCCGAGGCTGCCGTAAGGAGATCCTGCTCACCAAGTTCAAGGCGGTGCTGCAGCGCAATCCCGACATTGGTGTGCTGAGGACAGTGGCTTTGATCCTGGATGGAGATCAGCACGGATCTGAGGTTGGTGTGCCGGCTGGAGTCAAGCTTGCTGACATCCCCCTCTTGAGGTACTGCCCCATCGTCAGCGTCGACGTGGAAAGGTCCTTCTCCGTCTACAGAAACGTCCTCACCGACCGCCGGCACCGCCTCACCAAGGAGAACATTACCAAGATAATGATTTCAAACAGCTACTTTAACCGTTCCTAAAAGGGTCTTGTCAATTTCTTCTAGTCCTCTACTTATCAAACAATGCGGTTGCAATAAAGGTACCTAAACGTCATTTTTTACCTGTTTACTAGCCCAGAGTGCTTAATGTTGCGCAGGAAAAAGCTTACCATTTTTTGTTCTTTTTTTGACTGATTTCTGAAAAACTTGGTAATAATAAAAAATGAATAAAACGGGGGAAAAATAAATTTCGGGATTTTTTCACATTAAAAAAAAAAAATCCGCTTTTCAAAACATAAAAGGCCTATTTTCTTAACATAAAAATCCGTAGTCTAGTTATATGCTTTATTAACACATGGGCCACAATTTTGTGGAAGCCGTTGCTTGGTATCCCTCATTTACCCAAGTGATTCCATTTCTTGTCCACTACCCATATGTGTAGCTAAAGCAGGTGAACGGCGCAAAATACCTCCAAGATGGCGTCTCTCACCTGTCAGTCGAACAAGAACGGTCCTGTGGTTCTATTGGATCACTTACCTTGGAATAAGAAAGAAAATGGACTCCAAAGTATCCATTCTCAGCTGCACTCTCAATTCATATTCATTGTTCAAGCTAAATGTATCACCTACACCCAATCTATATCATTAAAACGCTTATTTCTGAAGATTGTAATCGGAACTTCTCTCGAGCTATTGATCCTGTCGCCCTAAGATATGTGTGATACTATGTAGTTATGACTAACCCTTCCATATAAGTATACCTATATCTCCAAATGTCTATAAGTGTGGAATAAAAGCTGAAAATCAGTGAAAAGTTTTGAATAACCCGCGCCATTTTGTTTTACGCACAGTGAGACGCTGCACTTGATACCGAGGAGAAGAAGAAGACGTCCCGATGTGTGCCGGACGCGCAGCGACTCGAGAGGCATGCTACGCCTTTTAATACAAATATAAATGTGATCAGAAATGTAAAGGGGATACTTACCAGTAACCACACTATAAGAGACAATACTGCAGTTGAATACAAAGCGATATTCAGGAGATCCGCCAGAATGAATGTTGGTGCCAACTGACACAATTATTTTGAAAGGAAGTGGAAAGGAAGAGGAAGGGCAAGCGAGTTTGTATGAACATAAACACTATTTATGCCCGTGATTTTCACGGGTTACCGCTAGTAATGTTATTATTGATACATCAATCCAAACCACAGTGAATAGCAGAGCAGAATAGCTTCGAGCTATGCATCCACACCTTTGCACTGTCTCGCCTAGCCGAACCTAGGTTCAATTCCCAACCCGGCTGTAAAACTGTAATGTTCAGCACATCGATGCGTGAGCGCTGTCTGTCAATGCGTGAGCGCTGTGCCATCCAACTGAAGGACAATAATCCGGAGGGCCCCTCTGCCAGCACTTGTCATCCGTTGGTGGACGTTAAAGATTCTGTTGTCTTAAAAAAAAAAATGCAGGGTAGGGCAGTTATCGCTCCCACCATGAACAAATTACAAATCCCTGCCCTGACTTGTTGGGAAGACGACAACAAACAACCAAGCATTGCCCCTTGCAAATTAGAAACCGTTTCAGCAGCACCGACCCTCTGTAAACACTATATGGTACATTGATGATCTGATCCACAAGAACCAGTTGTAAAAGATTCCGTTGATGTACGTTTCTATTCACAATCAGGGAAAAGGACAGCACCACTGGCTCGATTGAAAAAAAACATGCATCCATCGTGGAATGAGCACTACGAGTGTCACCGGTCTTGTGTTATAATTATTCTTTCTGTCATTCAAGAAGTCCTAGTGGCAGGAATTCTGACAAGATGCAAAGTAATTTACAGACGAGAAAGTGAAGATTCGAAATTTGTCAACGAGACGGATATGATGACCTCATTTTAGCTAAATACAGAAAATGTTGAAGACTTTGGACTTTATTAATATCAAACACGGTGTGTACTCATTGTGCAGTCAATTAGCAGACATTCCATCACTAGTTGGAAAAGGAAGCATCAGAGAGAGAGAAAACCTTCAGGACTGCAGTTATAGTATAGAAGGCTCTGTCTCTCATTGGCATTCCCTCAGACTTTAGATTTGATAGTGTCAAGACATGACAAGTCGGACATTAGTTACAACCTCAGATGTACCAAGGCTGACTCCACGTCGCTGCCAACAAAGGCTTTGGAGATCCTAAAGAGCTGACAGGTGTCAAGAGTGAAAAGGACAGTACCCTCGACACCATTCCGCACTTGCTAGGAGAAACTGCCTTGATGCAAGCGAAGAGCAAATGTGCTGTTGTCATGCATCACCAGATTATGGGATCAGCCTGATGAACTTTCCAAAAGTTGAAAGGAGAAGATTTAATGTAATTCTTGACTACAAAAAAAAAATTCCGTTTTTCTTGCTTACCCGAGTCATTTGAAAGTGTCTCACTCATCCTCAACTCGTACTTTTCAATCGGCTCCAGGCTACCTGTCTCGAAGCAGGTAAGAGCGTTTCACATATCTTTGAGCACGTATCCACAAATGGAGAAAAAGATTGGGGACGTGGCAGAGAGTGCAGAAAATCTGCCATTATTAAAACGTGTAATATGTCGTTAACCTCTGACAACACTTGCTTCTTTTGCCTGCTGTTTATTACATCCTCGTCGTTATATACCGTATCGAGGGAACTGCTTGCAGTTGCGCTGCTCCCATGGCCTGAAATGATCACGTGGGAGGTCACGTGATTTTTTTATTGGGGGGAATTTTAACAATGCCTTTTTAATTTGCATGGAATTTGAGAGAATGTCATATTCATTTGGGTACGCCGAGGTACATTGTAATGGGGAATGACAATTTCTCTTGCACAACAGGAAGTCAAAGGGTTAGGTGTCGAGAGCAACTTTAGGTTGGCACTTGGCAACTAGTGCCGAGACATGGAAGATAACTTGGAAGTTAAGAAGTAGAACCATGCCCAAGAATGTGTCCAAGGAATTGGACTCAAGTGGGGATTTGTGTTTTTTTTATGAAGCCGAGTCTATTGTCCGATCACTTTCCCATTGCACACGGGTTGGTCTACTTCTATCGCCTCTTTCTTTTCCTCTTTTCTGGTGGTCTTTTCTTTTCTGGTTTTCTCCTCTTTTTTCGTTTTTTTTCTGGTCTGGTTTTTTTCTGGTCTTTTCTGGTTTTCTCCTCTTTTTTCGGTTTTTTCTGGTCTGGTTTTTTTCTGGTCTTTTCTGGTTTTCTCCTCTTTTTTCGGTTTTTTCTGGTCTGGTTTTTTTCTGGTCTTTTCTGGTTTTCTCCTCTTTTTCGTTTTTTTCTGGTCTTTTCTGGTTTTCTCCTCTTTTTCGGTTTTTTTCTGGTCTTTTCTGGTTTTCTCCTCTTTTTCGGTTTTTTCTGGTCTTTTCTGGTTTTCTCCTCTTTTTCGGTTTTTTTCTGGTCTTTTCTGGTTTGCTTTTCTGGGCTTTTCTTTTCTGGTTTTCTACCGCCTCTTTTCCTCTTTTCTGGTTCTACTGCCTCTTTCTGGTTTTCTCTCTGCTCTTTCCATGCTTTGTCCCCCACTCACCCCTCCCAGGCTTCTACAGGACTGCACGTGGTCCACCATTAACCCCCTCCTGGTCAAACTCCCAAAATCCATAATCACTGCTCACCTTCCACCCCACATCATTTATCCATCCGCATCTCTCTATTTTCTCACAATTCATGCTGTTGGTGTTTTCCCCCCTGTCTTTCTACTGTCCCTGGTGTTCTGTTTCGTCCTTGTCCGTTCTGTGTTCAAACTCGTGCACGAGCCTCGACTTTGTATACAAAAAAGATTCTCAACTTTTTTAATCATCCCTTTCTTCGTTTTGATTACGTTCGTATAGTGAATGTATGTATAGACTGGTGTAAAGGTGGTGTAAAGATCCGGATGGTCAGATGTGAAGATTTGCTTTGATGTAATAGCTAATTTGTATTTGCGTACTTGGTCTCACAGGATGCTGAAGAGGTAGCACATAGGTGTTCAGCTGCTTAGTCTGGGTCACACATCCGACCCGATGATAAATGAGAGATTGCTGCTTTCCAGACAAGGCATGACATCTCACTGTGGCTTCCCTCAGATGGACTTTAAAGATCACTTGGTGTCTTTTGCAACCACTAGGTGAGATACCTCCAACATCCTGTATTGCACATGAAAAGTCCTGCCCAACTCACCTTCATTTTAATGTCAGGTGACTCCTCAACGACGGGCAACATCATTCCCCAAACAACCAATCAGGTGGGAATGATGATAGCGGCCATTGAAGTACAATAGTAATAGGCAAATAGTAGTAGTAGTTATAGTAGTAGTAGTAGTTATAGTAGTAGTAGTAGTAGTACCGTTGAGCATCAGTAGTAGTTATAGTAGTAGTAGTAGTAGTGTGAATTAATTATTCTAATCTAGTAGTAGTAGCTTAGTGTGAGCAGTAGTAGTAGTAGTAGTAGTGTGAATTAATTATTCTAATGTAGTAGTGGTAGTAGCTTAGAGTGTGAGCAGTAGTAGTAGTAATAGTGTGAATTAATTATTCTAATCTAGTAGTCGTAGCTTAGAGTGTGAGCAGTAGTAGTAGTAATTGTGTGAATTAATTATTCTAATGTAGTAGTAGTAGTAGCTTAGAGTGTGAGCAGTAGTAGTAGTAGTAATAGTATGAATTAATTATTCTAATGTAGTAGTAGTAGCTTAGAGTGTGAGCAGTAGTAGTAGTAATTGTGTGAATTAATTATTCTAATGTAGTAGTAGTAGTAGCTTAGAGTCTGAGCAGTAGTAGTAGTAATAGTGTGAATTAATTATTATAATCTAGTAGTCGTAGCTTAGAGTGTGAACAGTAGTAGTAGTAATTGTGTGAATTAATTATTCTAATGTAGTAGTAGTAGTAGCTTAGAGTGTGAGCAGTAGTAGTAGTAATAGTGTGAATTAATTATTCTAATGTAGTAGTAGTAGCTTAGAGTGTGAGCAGTAGTAGTAGTAATTGTGTGAATTAATTATTCTAATGTAGTAGTAGTAGTAGCTCAGAGTGTGAGCAGTAGTAGTAGTAATAGTGTGAATTAATTATTCTAATGTAGTAGTAGCTTAGAGTGTGAACAGTAGTAGTAGTAATTGTGTGAATTAATTATTCTAATGTAGTAGTAGTAGTAGCTTAGAGTGTGAACAGTAGTAGTAGTAATTGTGTGAATTAATTATTCTAATGTAGTAGTAGTAGTAGCTTAGAGTGTGAGCAGTAGTAGTAGTAATAGTGTGAATTAATTATTCTAATGTAGTAGTAGTAGCTTAGAGTGTGAGCAGTAGTAGTAGTAGTAATTGTGTGAATTAATTATTCTAATGTAGTAGTAGTAGTAGCTCAGAGTGTGAGCAGTAGTAGTAGTAATAGTGTGAATTAATTATTCTAATGTAGTAGTAGTAGTAGTAGTAGTAGTAGCTTAGAGTGTGAGCAGTAGTAGTAGTAATTGTGTGAATTAATTATTCTAATGTAGTAGTAGTAGTAGCTCAGAGTGTGAGCAGTAGTAGTAGTAATAGTGTGAATTAATTATTCTAATGTAGTAGTAGTAGCTTAGAGTGTGAGCAGTAGTAGTAGTAATAGTGTGAATTAATTATTCTAATGTAGTAGTAGTAGTAGCTTAGAGTGTGAACAGTAGTAGTAGTAATTGTGTGAATTAATTATTCTAATGTAGTAGTAGTAGTAGCTTAGAGTGTGAGCAGTAGTAGTAGTAATAGTGTGAATTAATTATTCTAATGTAGTAGTAGTAGCTTAGAGTGTGAGCAGTAGTAGTAGTAATTGTGTGAATTAATTATTCTAATGTAGTAGTAGTAGTAGCTCAGAGTGTGAGCAGTAGTAGTAGTAATAGTGTGAATTAATTATTCTAATGTAGTAGTAGTAGTAGCTTAGAGTCTGAGCAGTAGTAGTCGTAATAGTGTGAATTAATTATTCTAATCTAGTAGTCGTAGCTTAGAGTGTGAGCAGTAGTAGTAGTAATTGTGTGAATTAATTATTCTAATGTAGTAGTAGTAGTAGCTTAGAGTGTGAGCAGTAGTAGTAGTAATAGTGTGAATTAATTATTCTAATGCAGTAGTAGTAGCTTAGCGTGCGAGCAGTAGTAGTAGTAATAGTGTGAATTAATTATTCCAATATAGTAGTAGCTTAGAGTGTGAGCAGTAGTAGTAGTAATTGTGTGAATTAATTATTCTAATGTAGTAGTAGTAGTAGCTTAGAGTGTGAGCAGTAGTAGTAGTAATAGTGTGAATTAATTATTCTAATGTAGTAGTAGTAGTAGCTTAGAGTGTGAGCAGTAGTAGTAGTAATAGTGTGAATTAATTATTCTAATGTAGTAGTAGTAGTAGCTTAGAGTGTGAGCAGTAGTAGTAGTAATAGTGTGAATTAATTATTCTAATCTAGTAGTAGTAGCTTAGAGTGTGAGCAGTAGTAGTAGTAATAGTGTGAATTAATTATTCTAATGTAGTAGTAGTAGTAGCTTAGAGTGTGAGCAGTAGTAGTAGTAATAGTGTGAATTAATTATTCTAATCTAGTAGTAGTAGCTTAGAGTGTGAGCAGTAGTAGTTGTAATTGTGTGAATTAATTATTCTAATCTAGTAGTAGTCGCTTATAGTGTGAGCAGTAGTAGTAGTAATTGTGTGAATTAATTATTCTAATGTAGTAGTAGTAGGAGCTTAGAGTGTGAGCAGTAGTAGTAGTAATAGTGTGAATTAATTATTCTAATGTAGTAGTAGTAGTAGCTTAGAGTGTGAGCAGTAGTAGTAGTAATAGTGTGAATTAATTATTCTAATCTAGTAGTAGTAGCTTAGAGTGTGAGCAGTAGTAGTAGTAATTGTGTGAATTAATTATTCTAATCTAGTAGTAGTCGCTTAGAGTGTGAGCAGTAGTAGTAGTAGTAATTGTGTGAATTAATTATTCTAATGTAGTAGTAGTAGGAGCTTAGAGTGTGAGCAGTAGTAGTAGTAATAGTGTGAATTAATTATTCTAATGTAGTAGTAGTAGTAGCTTAGAGTGTGAGCAGTAGTAGTAGTAGTGTGAATTAATTATTCTAATGTAGTAGTAGTAGCTTAGAGTCTGAGCAGTAGTAGTAGTAATAGTGTGAATTAATTATTCTAATCTAGTAGTAGTAGCAGTAGTAGTAGTAGTAGTGTGAATTAATTATTCTAATGTAGTAGTAGCTTAGTGTGAGCAGTAGTAGTGGTAGTAGTAGTAGTAGTAGTGTGAATTAATTATTCTAATATAGTAGTAGTAGCTTAGAGTGTGAGCAGTAGTAGTAGTAGTAGTAGTAGTAGTAGTAGTAGTAGTAGTGTGAATTAATTATTCTAATGTAGTAGTAGTAGTTTAGAGTGTGAGCAGTAGTAGTAGTAGTAGTGTGAATTAATTATTCTAATGTAGTAGTAGTAGTAGCAGCTTGAATTAATTATTTTAATGTAGTAGTAGCTTAGAGTGCGAGCAGTAGTAGTAATAGTGTGAATTAATTATTCTAATGTAGTAGTAGTAGTAGTAGTAGCTTAGAGTGTGAGCAGTAGTAGTAGTAGTGTGAATTAATTATTCTAATGTAGTAGTAGTAGTAGCTTAGAGTGCGAGCAGTAGTAGTAGTAGTAGTAGTGTGAATTAATTATTCTAATGTAGTAGTAGTAGTAGTAGTAGCTTAGAGTGTGAGCAGTAGTAGTAGTAGTGTGAATGAATTATTCTAATGTAGTAGTAGTAGTAGCTTAGAGTGCGAGCAGTAGTAGTAGTAGTAGTGTGAATTAATTATTCTAATGTAGTAGTAGTAGCTTAGAGTGTGAGCAGTAGTAGTAGTAGTAGTGTGAATTAATTATTGTAATCTAGTAGTAGTAGCTTAGAGTGCGAGCAGTAGTAGTAGTAATAGTGTGAATTAATTATTCTAATGTAGTTGTAGTAGTAGCTTCGAGTGTGAGCAGTAGTAGTAGTAGTGTGAATTAATTATTTTAATCTAGTAGTAGTAGCTTAGAGTGCGAGTAGTAGTAGTAGTAATAGTGTGATTTAATTATTCTAATTTAGTAGTAGTCGTAGTAGGTTAGAGTGTGAGCAACAGTAGTAGTAGTAGCTGTAGTAGTAGTAGTGTGAAATAATTATTCTAATCTAGTAGTAGTAGCTTAGAGTGCGAGCAGTAGTAGTAGTAGTAGTGTGAATTAATTATTCTAATGTAGTAGTAGTCGTAGTAGGTTAGAGTGTGAGCAGCAGTAGTAGTAGATGTAGTAGTAGTAGTGTGAATTAATTATTCTAATGTAGTAGTAGTCGTAGCTTAGAGTGCGAGCAGTAGTAGTAGTAGTAGTGTGAATTAATTATTCTAATCTTGTAGTAGTAGCTTAGAGTGTGAACAGTGGTAGTTGTAGTAAAGTGTGGATTAATTATTTTAATCTAGTAGTAGCTTAGAGTGTGAGCAGTAGTAGTAGTAGTAGTAGTGTAAATTATTCTAATCTTGTAGTAGTAGCTTAGAGTGTGAGCAGTGGTAGTTGTAGTAAAGTGTGGATTAATTATTTTAATCTAGTAGTAGCTTAGAGTGTGAGCAGTAGTAGTAGTAGTAGTAGTAGTGTAAATTATTCTTATCTAGTCGTAGTAGCTTAGAGTGTGAGTAGTAGTAGTTGTAGTAGTAGTAGTAGATGATTATATTTACATGTAGTACATCTAATGATTTACTTTACCTGAAAATAACCTCCCCTTATCACTGACATCTGTTATAGGTAGATCTACCTACTTCAGTTCATCCGCACGCATTCATTGGGCGATGCTCCGCTCCTCTCTCTATAAACGAAGTGCATATTCCCTTTACACAAATACTGTTACATCCCGATGCAGAATTTACAGATGTAAACGCCAAACGTCCTCGCCGGATATGGTTGTGGCTGTCTGCGCACCATTAATATTGTAACGGTTGCGGTCTCGCAATCTAGACCAGGTAATAATGCTACACAGGTGAAAGCCAAATTACCACCAGGGTCCAGGTGTTTGTTACGATACCGAGTGCGTTTGTTTAATCTCAGCTCGCACGCGGATTACTTTGATTTCGCCAGCTTTGGTAAATGAAGACAGACGAATGTAAATTATTCATTTTCCAAAGCCCGGTGTGCGCAACCAGAGATTTGAATTTGGTTGCAGGTTGGCTGGCTGCCAAAAGTCTCACCAGGGTCTAAATGAATCGTTCCCTCTAATGGCGATGGTTGGTTTCCAGTAATGAAACATCTCAAACTCCCACTTATTGCATTGGTGATGTTGTGGTGGTTTGTATGCGGCCTGTGGATGATTGGCTGCATCCTTTTCCGGGGGTGTGGCTGTGTCGATGACGTAATGCCCCAATTACCCTGTGCCGCTGATGCAGTGCCCCCAATTACCGGTTAGCTGGTACTCATTTTGCCGACATCGGAAGGATGACAGACTGAGTCAACCCACCAAGTGTTAATTCAACGGGTCGAACGGGGCCTCAAACTCAGGACCCGAAGTCCCGAAGGTGTCAAACCAGACGCTGTAACCGGTAAGCCAACACCAGGCTTATACTCGAGGCATTGTTCAAGCTCGGAATATATTTTCTATTTCCGGATAGTATAGTGGACCCTGCATATCCAACTTCATAAATAAACAATTTAAATCAACAAAACTGATTTTCTTGTGAAAAATCCAACTGTCCAGAAATCCAAGGTGCTTCTCTGCATCTCTTGTTTTCAGATGAGAATGTAAACTGAAAACAATGAATCACGATCGGATCGAGTAATTCTCAATTAATGAAGTTTCACCTTTGGTTTCTCTTTTTTATGGTAATTTGTGGGACCCACAATTTTCCATTGGGCTTAACAACATTGTAGCATACCTGCCTGCCGTACTGCTTGTGCATTAGCTTGCCTTTCATCAGGTCCAGGTGTGCCAGGGAAGGGAGGGTGTGGTGCAGGAATTATACTATTATTATTGTTGTTAATATTCTTAGCATTAATTAATACTAGGACGTGCCCGTACGTGGGTGCTTGCCCGTACGTGCTTGCCCGTACGTAGGTGCAAAAAAACATGCGTGCAAACAACAACAACAAAAAAAAACGTTGAAACCACGTGGCAGTAACGACCACAGAACCCCCCCCCCCCCCTATTTACATGAAATGGTTTGGTCCATTCGCAAAGCCAAAGCGAACGGCTTGCGAGTACGGTAGAACCCCCCCCCCCCCCCCTCTATTTACATGAAATGGTTCGGTCCATTCGCAAAGCCAAAGCGAACGGCGAACGGCTAAATCGCCATAGCTCGGTAACTACTTGTCCGATTAATATGAAACCTTGAAAAGGCACATCCTCAGGTCCCCAGCAATATACCTGGCAAGTTTCAAGTATATCGGACCCGTGGTTGTCGAGAAACAGCGGTCACAGACAAACAAACACACAGACACACAGACACACAGACACACAGACACACACACATGCACACAGAGATTACTGGAATTATAGATAGACTAGGGCATGCCCGTACTATATATATATCTAAAATTATATCCCCCCCCTCTATTTACATGAAATGGTTTGGTCCAAAGCGAACGGCTTGCGAGTACGGTGACAATCCCCCCCCTCTATTTACATGAAATGGTTTGGTCCAAAGCGAACGGCTTGCGAGTACGGTGACAATCCCCCCCCTCTATTTACATGAAATGGTTTGGTCCAAAGCGAACGGCTTGCGAGTACGGTGACAATCCCCCCCCCCCCCCCCCCCTCTATTTACATGAAATGGTTTGGTCCAAAGCGAACGGCTTGCGGAGTTTGGTAAAGAAATCGCCATAGCGTGCACAAACGCGCAGGAAAGCGAAAGAATCGCAAATTAGTTTTAATTAGTTTTAAAACATAGTTTAACGCCCGAGCGAGTTTAACGCAATCGCAAATCGCATCGCAAAGCGAAAGAATCGCAAATTAGTTTTAATTAGTTTTAAAACATAGTTTAACGCCAACATAGCGCCAACATAGTTTGCCGACGGGAAATAAATGAATACGCTCTCAAATGTGCCGTCCGAGGCAGAGTCTGTTCGCCACGTTCGGCACACGTGATAGCTCGCTGCTCTCTGATTGGTTGAATCGTTTTTTGGACATAGCTCGGTAACTACTTGTCCGATTAATTTCAAACCTTTAAAAGGCACATCCTCGGGTCCCCAGCAATATACCTGGCAAGTTGCAAGTATATCGGACCCGTGGTTGTCGAGAAACAGCGGTCACAGACAAACAAACACACACACAGACACACAGACACACACACACACACACACGCACACAGAGATTACTGGAATTATAGATAGATACACTTTGTTACAATGTTGTTATTAGCCTGCCCCGTGCACAGCAGGAGACGGCGTTTTCTAATCACGTGTGTGTGTGTGTGTGTGTGTGTGTGTGTGTGTGTGTGTGTGTGTGTGTGTGTGTGTGTGTGTGTGTGTGTGTGTGTGTGTGTGTGTGTGTGTGTGTGTGTGTGTCTGGGCCGTAACTTTTTGAGTTTTGTCATCAAATTTTCAACAAAGCTTCATGATCCATATCTTATCACCACCATCTCTTATCTTCCCCCATCCAAAACCTTGATCTTTTCTACCCCCATTAATTCACCCCAGATCCACTTTTTTGAAATACCGATTTCTTTCCTGGAAGTCCTAGCAGCGTCCATGTGTTTTTTTTTTACCTCTCCCACCACCCCCCCCCCCCCTTCCCATGCCTCCTCCCCCAAGCCCTCTCCCTCCCACAGATCTCCCGATGTCTCTGCTCTCCATCTTGTCTCCCGCTCCCTTTAGCATATGTTTTATGTGTCAGTTTGTCTTTTTGTGATCAATGTTGGCTCTTACACGAGCCTCAATCTTGTATACAAAAAAAAATGATAGTTAAAATGCAGAAGGCAAATGACTAATTTTGTCAAAAGCTCAAGCGTCACTTAAAATCCTCAATTTTCATCCTATTGACCTGAAATTTTAAGAATTTACATACTGGGTCACTGAATTGCTTCACCAATCAAAAGCTAGAAACTGATTTTTATTTTTAGATCAAACGGTCAAGGTGTAAAATCACCAATTTTCACAAGATTGACCTGATATTTAAAGAATTTGTATATCGGAGTCAATGAATTGTTTCACTAATCAAAAGGTAGGAGTCGATTGTTTTTTAGATCAAAAGATCAAAGGTCAAGGTTGCATAAAATCGTCAATTTTCGTCCATTTGACCTGAAATTTTCAGAATTTGCATTTCGGGTTACAGAATTGGTTCACCATCCAAAAACTAGAAGCTGATTATTTATTAGATCTAAAGCTCATAGGTAAAGGCTGCATAAAATCATCAATTTTAATTTTCTATTTTTTAAAACTGCTTTTGTTATTTGAGCATACGGAAGAAGACGTCTAAATACAAACGAACGCGGACGGACTATGTATTTTCAGATGCTTTCTGGTTTATTTTGTAATTATAATGCCATGCCATGGTAGGACCTATTAACCCTTTGAGTACGGGATTTTTTTTTGATAAAAAATACCCCCGGTACTGGATAAATTTGGCATTTTGGTACGGGAATGCAACCACGTACTGACGATCTATTTATAGGTATAGTCGATGACGTGTAGTAACGTCATCCGCACACAAAACTTTTTCGCGGGTTGCGGCACTGGACATCATCCGTACTCAGTGTTAAACTGCTCTATACACCTTAACATGATGCCCGTTTAGGAACATGGGAATTCTTCTGGATTGTTTGGAGTTAATTAGCCTAATCAACTCAGTAGATCAGGATGTTCATTTTGGTGTATCACGTTCCACATCAGAAAGCTCCACAAGAACTCCATTAAAACATGCCTCACACACACCTCGTCCATTTATTGTAGATGGAAGGAATGTTGGAGAGGTCAACAGGGATTGGCAGTCGATTACCTCTTAAAGGTTATGGGGCCACACACACATGAAAACATCTTTCAAAGAGATGGCAGGATAACTTAAAACCTTGTGTTCTTCTTTAAGTGGTATCTCATCTTCTTTAAGTCTTAGATCTGATCTCGAAACAAAATGGCGTGCATATGTAAGCTATCGTTCATTATCTGTGTGCCAAGTTTGAACAACATCAGTAAATGCATGTGCGAGAAATGATTGAGGATGTGGCACCGACTCTCTGTGAAGAGTTGGTGAGAGAGAGAGAGAGAGAGAGAGAGAGAGAGAGAGAGAGAGAGAGAGAGAGAGAGAGAGAGAGAGAGAGAGAGAGTGAGAGAGAGAGTGAGAGTGAGAGTGAGAGTGAGTGTGTGAGAGAGAGGAGAGAGACATACACCTAATATACATGAGGCTTTTAGTGGAGGAATCAAATTGCAAGATGGCTGATCTGCTGGACCTTGGACAACATCCTTCCGGGGCTCTAAGTAGGTTGCGTGGACATCATCGCACCTGCTTCTAGAGTTTATGAGGAGATCCCGGAGCCACAGGAAGATTCCACGGACGTGATCCTACCTGCTTTTGTGCTCTGTGAAGCAGCCCCATGCTCCAGGTTGGCTGTGTTTTGAATTCGAATAGCGACGGGGCACCATTTGGCATTCCAAGCCACCGTTCACCTTTTGTTTCCTCCAGAGATGGCATTTTATAGATGCACTTTTCTTTCATCAATATTTTAACTTTGCCTTCTGAGCAATCCCATAGATACTTGTTTAAAAATAATGTATTTTTTTTTTAGCAGCAATACAACTGCCACAAGCATTCTTTTTTTTGGATATGAAGTCGAGGCTCATGGAAGAGTAAGATAAAATAATTAATGGTTCTTCACAAGGAACTTCAATGCAGAAAAGAGGTCAATTAGGCTTATATCTTTTTTACATATTTAGAATATCCTTGAAATTCTTTTTAAAAATCGATGTATATTATTATTATTTTAATACAGCCAATGCCCCTGAATGCTCACCTGGTACAATTAAGCAGTATACTACACTGACTAAAGGTATTTTAAACCAATTTCAATGGTTGCTAGAAGACAGAGCTGCATGTAGAATCATACAAATGTAATCATAAGACTAAACACAAAGAAAAAAAATGTGGTCAACTTTCATCAAAATCCAAATAATTTGTGTCGTTTCTGAAAAGAGGGCAAATGCCTATTTTTGGGGGGGGGGGGGGGCGGAGGGGTCAAAGCTGGACCCACTTTGACCCCCAGTAATCTCCGTGGACTTGATTTTCTAGTGCTGGGAACAAACTGATACATCACGGGTGATGAAGTTGTGGTCAAGTTTCATCGAAATAGTGCGTGTAGTTTCAGAGGAAAAAGCAAAGTCTTATTTTCGGGGGTCAAAGCAGGATCCACTTTTACCCCTGGTAGACTCCCGTAGCCATGATTTTTTTTTAATGCCGTGAACAAACTTCAGTTGCAACATACAAAATATAAGTTCTGCCAAGTTTGGTCACAATCCCATCAGCGGTTTTGGAGGAGAAGCTGCAAGTGTTTACGGACTGAAGGATTGACGGATGGACGAGGTGCTATCACATAAGCTCCCCAGAACTACATTTCAGGTGAGCTAAAAAAAACAAGACTGATAGTCAAACAACGGTGTAGCCAGGCTTTAATCTGCTGTCCCCTCATCCCCCCATCATTTGGCCAGATCCTCGGCTCTGATTGGTGGACGTTTGTGAGGGACATAGATACATACACCGGACGGACAGACAAACGCTGTTCCAGATGGCATTGCTCTATGGGCTGCGCCATAAAAATATGGCTGCTAAACCACATGACCAAGGAAATCATCAATTTGTTTTTTCTCGACCAATTTATCCCAAGATCACGCTCAAGAAATTTCATACTGATCGGATCAAGTCTTCTACTTGTCGATTTATGACGTCATAATGAAGGCACTATGACATCATCATTAGCATATGTTATTCCCCATGGGGAGTAGGTTGCAATGAGCCACTTTAAATATTTCCCATGGAGTGGTTTCAGAGATATAGAGGTGAAAATTTTGTTGGTTTTTCCGAAATTGCACCCCTACCACAGGACCAATGACGTCATAATTTTAATTAAAAATTATACAGGAAGCACTCCGATGGTGAAATTTTTGTGTCAATCATACCAACGGTTGCAGAGAAAACAGATTTTAAAGGGAATAAACCCACAAAATGCCGGCAGAAGGGACATACAGTCATGACCAAAAATATTTTCACCCTTGCACTTTTTTCAAATAACTCACAATTTTCTCTAAAAATAAGTTGAAATTAACAAAAGTATTTGGTCTCCACAATTCTTTGTTTCACTGTTTATATTACAGAACTTTTGTTTTTGATTCAGAACTTAATATGTCCTTTAAATCAGAAAATAAAAAGAAATGGCCTTGACAAAATTATTGACACCCTCAACTTAATATTTGGTAGCACACACAGCCTTTGGACAAAATAACTGCAGCCAAGCGCTTCCTGTAGCCATGAATGAGCTTCCTACACCTCTCTACTGGCAGGTTGACCCACTCTTCTTGTGCAAACTGCTCCAGTTCTCCAGGATTTGAAGGGTGCCTTCTCCCAACTGCTATTTTCAGATCTCCCCACATCTGTTCAATGGAATTTAGTTCTGGACTCAATGCTGGCCACTTCAGAACAATCCAGCATTTTGTCTTGAACCATTCCTGGGTGCTTTTTTAACTGTGTTTGGGGGCATTGTCCTGCTGCAAGACCCATGACCTTTGACGGAGACTCAGCTTTCTGACACTGGGTTCAACATTGCGCTCCAAAATGCCTTGGTAATCTCCTGGTTTCATGATGCCATGCACACATTCAAGGCACCCAGTGCCAGAGGCAGCACAGCAACCCCAAAACATCACTGGACGTCTTCCATGTTTGACTGTAAGGAAGGTGTTCTTTTCTTTGAAGGCTTCATTTTATTTTCTGTAAACATAGAGATGATGTGCTTTACCAAAAAGCTCTAATTTGGTCTCATCTGTCCACAGGACATTCTCCCAGAAGGATTTTAGCCTGTTCAGGTGTGTTTTGGCAAACTCCAATCAGGCTTTCTTACGTCTCTCTCTCAGCAATGGGGTCCTCCTGGGTCTCCTACCATGGAACCCCCTTTCATTGAGTTGGCGACGGATGGTGCAAGTTGAAACTGTCATACCTCGTGTCTGATGGTCAGCTTGAATCTGTTTGGCAGATTATATATACAGTCGTGGTTGATTGAGGTGCTTTTTCCACCACTCGAACAATCCTCGATCAAGTTTTCTCTTGCGGCCACGTCCACGGAGGTTGGCTACAGTTACATGGGCCTTAAACGTCCTGATAACGTTGCGTACGGTGAACACAGGAACAACAAGATCTCGAGAGACTGACTTGTAGCCTTGAGATTGTCCATGCTTGGCCACAATCTTATGTCTGACCTCCTCAGACAATTCTCTGGTTTTCTTTCTTTCTTTGCTCCATGCTCATTGTGGTACACACAGTGACACAACAGCAGAATGACTCCTTTTCTCTTTTCAAACAGGTTGAATCAGTGATTTTTATATTGCAGGCACCTACAACTCACCACAGGTAAGTTCAATTCCAAAGTAAAGGAGAATCACCTGCTTGAAATATAATTATTTATAACAACTTCTAAAAGGTGTCAATATTATTGTCCGGGCCATTTTATTATTTCTGTGTGGAGTAATCTAATATTTAGTATTTTTTTCAGCTTTTTTTGTTTTGTTCCACTGCAAACCAAAGAAATACATTTGTGGATTCCCAAATATTTTTTAATTTCAACAATTTTCTGGAAGAAATGGTGAATTATTTGAAAATAAAAGTGCAAGGGTGCCAATATTTTTGGCCACGACTGTATGTATGTATATATATACACTGAACAGCAATAGAAACGTCACTTCATAAAAATAATTCCTGAACATTTCCCTTAGAAATATCAATGGATTTCGTTTAGATATCTCGTTATTTACATTAGTCTGTATCTAAATTTAATCCGAACTACCGACAGTGGTGCACACGTGGATAAAAACAGGTCACCAAAACGCAGGCAAAAAAAATGACCATGGTACAAAGTCGTGCATGATTCCCATGGAAATCAAAATGCACGTGCGTCTCCTTGTGACTTTCCCTATAAAAGGCACCCCAAAACGTGTGTTCATCATTCGTGTTTCGATGCCAGCGCCACGCCCAGACTTACGAGGATTCAGAAAGACCAGGCTATTGGAAGATTGCATGCTGGACAGACTGCACGAATGGTTGCCAATGCTTTCCATGTCAACGTGAGAACCATCTACAGGTTACAGGAACGATACCAGGCCACCAACAGCACCGATGACCGCCCACGCAGTGGCAGACCGAGGGTAACAACACCACGACAGGATCGACAGATTGTGCGTCATCACATCCAAGATCGCTTTACCAGGGCTACAGAAACTGCAAGACAAACAGTTGGAACCCACCAGAGACACATTAGTGGTGATACAGTCCGTCGACGTTTGAAGAACAGGGATGTCCATTGTCACAGGCCGTATCGTGGCCCCATTCTTACAGCTCGACACTGCCGTGACCGACTACAGTGGGCCACACAGCATCAAAATTGGCGTTACCAGCAGTGGAGAACAGTTCTTTTCTCAGACGAAAGCCGATACTGTGTTTCCACGGCAGATGGAAGAGTGAGAGTTTGGCGTAGACGTGGAGAACGCTACTCAGATGACTGTGTGATGGAAAGAGACTCGTGGGGTGGTCCAAACATCATGGTATGGGGTGCTATTGCTCTCAATCACAAAGTCGGTCCTGTGGTGTTCCAGAATATTGGTCCAGGAAGAGGCAATGGTGTCACAGCTGCTCGCTACATCGATCAAGTCCTCAGACCTCACGTTGTGCCACATTTTGGACGTCACAGAAATCATGTCTTCCAGCAGGACAACGCCCGTGCCCACACTGCCAGAGCAACAAGGGACTTCCTGCAACAGAATGGCATCCAAACCATGCACTGGCCTGCGCTCAGCCCCGAGAGAGCACTTGTGGGACGAGGTTCAAAGAAGACTGAATGACGTTCGACCAAGGCCGACAACTGCAGCTCAACTCAGTCAGGCGTTTCTCAGAGTGTGGGCCCAAGTGACAAATGCCTTCATCAACCGATTAATCCACTCCATGTACAGACGATGTATGGCTGTCATCAACGCTCACGGAGGTCACACAAGATACTGATTTTGACCTCCCTTGTTCTCACCTGGTCTTGTGTTTTTCTTATTCAGAACATTTCACATTATTGTTTGAACTGTGGTGACCATACCTGTAATGTTTCATGTTGATCCGAAATCTCAATTCGTGTTGATCATGACTTGAAAATAAACTCCAAAATATTGATTTTGACTGACGTTTCTTTTGCTGTTCAGTATATATATATATATACATACACACACACACACACACACACACACACACACACACACACACACACACACACACACACACACAC
>NC_136264.1:173564142-173566642 GCF_964187855.1 Myxine glutinosa
TCTCTGACATCGACTGGGAGAATTTTTTTCCCACTCCTCCATGCAGAATTCTTTCACTTGTGCGATGTTTGAGGGGTTTCTTGCATGCACAGCTTGTTTCAAATCCCCCCACTACATCTCGATGGGATTTAGATCCGGGCTTTGACTTGGCCATTCCAGAACCCTCCATTTCTTTCTTTTCAGCCATTCCTTGGTGGATTTACTGGTATGTTTAGGGTCATTGTCATGTTGCAAGGTCCACCTTCGGTTGAGCTTCAACTTTCTGACAGATGGCCTCACATTATCCTCAAGCACCCTCTGGTACAATGAAGAATTCATAGTGGATTCTATGATTGTGAGATGCCCAGGCCCTGATGCAGCAAAGCTGCCCCAAACCATAATATTTCCACAACCATGCTTTACAGTTGGTATCAGGTTCTTGTGGTCAAATGCTGTCTTTGGGTTTTGCCAAACATGTCTTCTGGTACTGTGGCTAAATAGCTCTACCATTGACTCATCTGTCCAGAGCACATTGTTCCAGAAGTGCTGGTCTTTGCCGAAGTGTTCATTGGCAAACTTTAGTCTTGCCCTGATGTTCTTTCTGGACAGCAAAGGTTTCCTCCTGGCACACCTCCCATGTCGATCAAATTTGTGCAGCCTCTTTCTAATGCCTTGGCGGGAAAAAAGGTTTCCGCGCACCCTCGTTCACTCAGCCACAAGCGTGAAGTCAGCAGGCCACGCCCGTTCCACTCGCCCCCCGCTCGTCAATGAATTGCCTTCATGCAGGAGCGCTATGAACTTCGACCACTTGCCGTGAATTCCGGAAGCAGAACGAGACATCAAATCGTGACCACTCACTGCCAAAGCCAGAAGATACAAGGAAGTCAAGAGGAACAGCCAAGAGAGCACAAAATGTCGGGGAGTTGACCGCTCGCCACCAAACCCAGAAAACGAGAGCACGCAAATGCGTCCGCCTTTCACCAACACCTCCAGCACCCGAGAGAGACAAAATGTCCGCCCTCCAACTCCTTTGTACTCAAGGCTCTGATGTCATCCGTGCCTGCTCCACCAATCCCATAGTCTCATCTTAGCAGTCCTTGCGCCAATCAATCCCGGACCAATCACTGCTCTTCGGGGCATGGCCCTATGGTCTGCCTGCTTGTGTTGCGATGTCACGGCTGCGGCACCAGTAGTAGTTGAATGTCCCGGTTCCGGTCGCTTTTATTTAGTGCTATAAATGCGCAATTTCTGTCTTCGTGTGTGTGTGCTGCTGGTGTCATAATGAACAGAGGAAAAAATACAGAGGCCATTACATACAGGGGATTCATTACCCATAATCCCTAACTAATTAACATACCCCACCCCTCGTAATGGGAACGAAGATATGCACTTGCACGACATACGGTCTACCAGATCCCTACCTATGATACATGGGGTTTCTTCTTCACGACAATTGGAACACACTACCTATGCAATTCCACCTGGACCAAGGTAATCACTGCCTACCCCTACAGATGTAACAATATTTTGCAAAGGTTCATCTGTCTGTCTGTGAGGTTGTCTGTCCGTGGGTGTGGCTTAACTCACTGAGGGAGTGGCTCCACCCATTCTGGGAGGGGCTTCATCAAACAAATCTCCACCATTTTGTTTTTCTCCGCATAGCTCTGAGGCCTCTTTTCTTAGGCTCGTGGTTTCTCACACTCTCACAGTTTTATTTCAATTCCAATTCGATATCTGATTTCATTTTTTACAGTCGGTAAGTTGGTTTTCGACTCAGTTGCAAAAACGGGAAGAAAATTTGATGAGAGTTAACGTTTATAGAACAAAATGTATTTTTAATGAAATGAAGGCCTGTCCATTGAGACTCCCTCACGGCTTTATCTCGACTCTAATTCACCATCTGATTTCATTTTTCATAGTTGCTAGGATGATTTAACTCTCAATTTCAGCTAAAGTTGAGAAAATCGGTTAAATTTACTCTAACAGCCATTTTGAATGTGTCTGGTCGGGTGAGATGTGGGGACAGGGAAGGAGAGAGGGGAAGGAGAAGGAGAGTGGAGAACGTTCCCTTCTCTTACTTAGTTATTTATATTATTACTTAGTAAAAGTACAGCGACTGAATACTGAAGTTCGGGATCAAACCGTAGTCTAATTATGTTTTTCCATATTCCTGGGGTGTATATACAGAGTTTGTTTAAGGTGAGTCAACTCTTTTCCAACTATGTAATTAAACAATACAGTACCTCAAAAATGTACATAATAATGTAAACTAACTATGGAATACAATATTTATTAATAACTTTTGGTTTAAATCTATTTTTACTTTGTAAAGCGAATTATTTTCGATACTTACAAGTTTAAAAATGAAGAACAGTCAAGGCTGGTTCTCCACCCTCCATCCTCTCAAGTCAAGTGAAGGTAAAAGTTTCACTTTTCATCTTATGCTCCCTCCGCTCTTCTCCCCTGAGCCTTTACCCCTCTTCCCTATGTGCAATGTTCTCCCCTGTGCAGTGTGCACAGT